>NW_026578294.1:0-24289 GCF_029603195.1 Condylostylus longicornis | reverse complement strand
TTAAATAGACGCTCTTTTTAGTTCCGAACGTCTCAGACCGAACATTTACTACAAGGTCCGTCGGAAAAGAGCCGATGCCTATCAAGATTTCGCAAAAATGTTTTCTCTCCCTCCTCCGGGATCGTTAAAAGAAGCTCTTGAAATTCGGCGAAACATGGCGATCGATAACACATCAGTCAATCCGTACTCTTCGACAATTATCTATGTAACAACAAAGTCTGATGCAGACAGTCTGGCTCGGTAAACGACGTGTCCCAGATTATTATCCCCAATAATTGACTTGTTCTATGCAGTTTTCTGTTAAAGTGTTTTTCCATGCCAGAACTCTCCACTCGTTTGGGCTGTCTTGCGCATCATACCATGCGGGACATTCTCTCAAACAGCGCAATCAAGTCCACCAAGATTTCATGAGTGACACGATCCAAGTTATTTGCGCTACGATCGCTTTCGGGATGGGGATTGACAAGCCTGGTGAGATACTTTATCTTGGATTTTTTGCACGACCAAATGGTCACCCGATCTAGATATTCGACGGGTCGTTCATTGGTGCTTGCCATCAACGATTGAAGGGTATGCCCAGCAATCTGGACGAGCAGGTGAGAGATTTGCCTTCCAATGTACGTAAAAATGGAATCCAATTGGTGTTACAGGAAGGGATCGCAAGGAGTCCGAGGCGACTGTTCTTTGGGACACGCTTGATGTAACGAAGACAGTCACTGTGATGCAACTGGGGGAGGAGTTTCATCGAACGAGTGAGAAGTATCAAACTCATCTGTAAGTGAATATTTTCATTTTTGATTCTTGCTGTATATCACGTGAGACTCTGTTTAGCGCAAGCCTTTTCGATGCGGTGAAGATGTATATTGACAAAAGAGCAACAACATGTCTTCGAGAATTTATTATGAATTATTTTGGTGAGAATGTGGCAAGAGATGCAAAGCCCCAAGGTGAAGTTGCAAAGGGCGTCTGTCGCTATGAGGAGTAAGAATCAAAGCAGCCTGTTCCTCTTAATTTCCAGAATCGAGACTCTTCATGAGACGCGAATCCTTTTTTCAGAGTGAGAGGAAAGTCCGTTGTCACATGCGATTATTGTAGCGTCTGCACGGATAGACGGAATACCTGCGCTTCATCTCAATCTGAGTCTCCCAATGTTCAAATCGATCTTGGGTCAGTTGATTTGTAGAGACAATGAGCTTGTTTTTTGGTTTCAGTCGTGAAGCCATCATACTGCTGGAGTGCATCAAAAGTTGTGGAGGAAAAACTGGGAGCATCCTGCCCTGCAAAATGGCGATTGGAAGCCTTGAAAAAGACATTCTTTCAAGGGGATTAGATAAGGTGAGTCTGTGTATCTCAACTCTGCCCAAGTTGTATCTTTTTGCTTGCAAGAAACCTTTTTACGGCAAAGGATGTCATCGACCTTTGGCGTGGTGGAGGGATTTTCTGAGGGTGTTGAAAGAGAGAAACTTCATAGATGAGCGGGTGAGGTTTGGGGCTGTTGTGCCGCAGCCGGTTTGTTGTTTGATACATCTCTGAAACCCTCGCTTATCTCTCCCGTCTAACATCTTTTCATGCCACTGGAGAGTATATATCTCCTGTTGCGTGCTTCAGCCTCAAACTAGTCATCAGAAGTGGAGCCGATCAGCAAAGGCTCAAATATACGTCGCTGTTGGAGTGACAAAGGAGGGCCTCGCGTTCCTCAGCCAGAGAGGTAACCAGCCCCTCATGTTTAACGTTGAGGATTTGCCTTTCAAAATGGTGAACGCTATGAAGCCCAAGGGGTCGGAGTCTCAAGAAATCGAGCCCAAGAACGCTGTGCTCATCAGTGCAAGAGCTTATCAGCAGATAAGAGTTGATGGATTGAAGTCTGAATTGATGATGCTTCGGCTACAAGAAGCGAGAGCCAAGGGATGTCGTCCATTCGATGTGGGTAGAGAGGCTCTATAGAAACCTGTTGAAATAGAAGCTCGGTACTTGATATGTTTATTTTCAGATTCTGAAAAGTACCGATATCGACAGACTCGTTCAGATGCGCCCATCCTCATTAACAAATCTGCTCGCCCATGTTCCACTGCCAGAGTCGACTTCCAGAAAATTTCTCCAGGATGTCGTTAACGTCATCGTCAACTTCACAAAGAAGTCCGGCTTGGAGACAGATCTTGTCGCATCCCTTACTGGCGATGCAAATGGAGTAGCATCTTCGTCGATGTCAAATATTGAAGTTGGTAGGGTCATTGAAAGCGAAATTGAAAAAGACCCAATGGAGTTCGAGGAGGCGTCTTCTGAGGAGAATGGTTTTGGCTGGACCCGATCAAGGAGGTTCTCAGTTGACAGCATTAACGAGTTTTCGCTCCCAATCCACACACAATGCGGTGGTGGCTCGATCGGTCAGGTGTCGCATTATCCTCAAGATTTTAGTGCAACAACCAACGATGGCAACGATGACATCGTATTTGAAATTGCCGAAAGCGACGGTTCCGAAGAACTAGACTCATCCCTACGTGCTGAGAATAACGGCCTCGAATCTGAAAACCTGCACCCAATGGATTCGAACTGCGTGGGCCGTTCAATGACTGAGGGGCCAAAAGTTGCCTCGACTGGTTGGATTTCTCGACGGCGATCATCTAAGGAAGAAGATGGCGTCGAGGATGAGTTACTTATGTTGCTGAGCAACCGTCAGGGATCTGAATAATTGTTTTGCCTTGAATAAATCAATCTGTTTTCTTGGTTTGTATCCATTTAGCTCAACTTCCGTTACGCCTAGATGGTTGTTCGCGTTGAGTATCTTCGTCTGTATTTATTTCTTGCGCTTTATTATTCTGATAATTTGAGTCACAACCTGTTGAATATTAAAGCATTTTGTACACGAATTTTAAGAACTCTGTTTTCTCTGCATTTCAATAATTTTTCAATATCCGTTGTGCCTTGCGCAGTGTCCATGGTCTTGTAGAGAAAAATGCAATGGTGTCTGCAACCACAAATAGCAAAGCATTTGAAAATTCCTGCGCAACAAGTTTTGAGGAACACGGATCCCCTGCGTGCCAGTCCTCCATTGGAATATTGTTGCAACTACTTCGCTCACTAGGACTTGGATCAACACCACTGCCAAATTCCATCAGTTTAACGCTTGTCAAATTTTCCAATTTTCTTTCTTCTCTTTCGTTTGGTTTACTTTTCTTCTTGTTAGCCAGCTTTGTTCAAGCAGAACCACATGCATATCACAGCCATCCTTTATCGGCCACTGGATGCCAGTGTGTTTCTTCATGTCGCCCGAGTGTCTACAGAACAATACCCTGGTGTCATGTCAAGCCCTCGCTTTGTGCATCATCCAACACAATTAAACTCAATGATTCTCCATCTCTTGTTCACGACCTCAACCCCACAGGCGCGGATCGGTTAGCAGCGCCTCCTTCTGCTCGTTCTCCTTCTTTGTCGTTATCTTCTGCTTCATCAACTGATTCCTTCCCCAACAGTCACTCCCCTCGAGACGTTCTTGGTGACATTGGAAATTTCATTGAGACATTCATCAGCATCGCAGCACCCCAGCCAACAGATAAACTCCGTGTTCTTCAGTCGCTTACTCCTTCCAACCGCAATCTTCAGATTGGGGACGTTCTATCCGGATGCCGTTGCCGTCAAGATGTCCTTGGAGTTTGGGATTACTGCGACCCTTCAAAGAAAACTGTAGAGCAGCACAGTGAATACGAGCTCCCACCATACGAAATTGTGTCGTCCCGGGACAGTCATAATGCAGCAGAAACAACACGAAAGCCAGTACCTCTCCTTCTTCTTAGCGCTCAATCAAAAGAAGAGCCACCCTCGTCAGACCCCGTTGTATCAGATTCTGTGCATCAGGAAGAGGAAGAGGATATCCATTCGTCACTGACTCCTCAAATTCAGACCAATCGGTGTCATTCAACTTGCAAGACTTGTGTACAATTCTCTCGTGGATCTGAATCAGAGTGTTTGTCATGTTTTGAACTGAATGAAAGTTTGATTACCCCTGGCATAAAGTCCCACTTGGTTGGTTTGGTCGGTCGCCAGGCTGGACGGCAATCACAGGGCAGATGTGTCCCTATTACAGATGACCCAATCATTTGTCATGCAACATGTAGAGAATGCCGAGCAGACTGCTGTACAAACAGCCCTCGTGCTTGTGTCTCGTGCCCTGAGGGAAGTGTCTTCCGAGCTGGTCCTCATAAAACGGTGGGCCAGTGCCTTCCCGTGCTAGTGACTCCCTTCACGGCTAGCGATGTCCAAAAGAAAGAGCCTGAGAGTTTTGCCAGACCGCAACAACAGCAGGCACGCGATTGGGGGATGATGTCAGGACGAACAAACTCGAGTGCCAAGCAAATCGAGAGCGTGGGAGGCGACGTGATTCAAGAGCTGTTTCCGTTTTCTGAATCTCTTCATCCAGCCGTTTCATCTTTTCTTCTTCGAGAATCGGTCGCATTAGGAACGTCTTCTCCCATAGAAATCAACGCGTCAATCAGTAAAAATGTCACTGCTGCTGACCCGTCTGAAGAGTCCATGAGAGAAAGAAGCCAAGCAGATGAGGAGAGTTCGATACAGCAACAAAACAAAACTGATGAAGATTCATCTGTACAACCCGTATCTTACAGAAGGCGACGCCGACGTAAATCACGTTCACGCGACGCTCAATATGAAGAGAGAACTCTGTTGCTGGATGATCAATCGCAGGGGACAGAAGAAAGCCAATCAGAATTGGATGATCGTGAGGAATCTGGAAGACGAGAAGCTGAGATTCAGGATCCCATCAAGGATCGTTCTAAGAAGATCTTGGCAGAACATGAATCAGAGACTGATGACTTTCCCGATGAATTCACAATGAATGAATTGCCTTGGAGCCAAACCAAAGCATCCATCTATTCGAAATCCAGATGCGATGAGATAGACGAGTACATCAGGCATACAAATGAGAGACTTACTGTCGAAATGAGTAACAAGTTTATGAAAGACGACCATCCTGAGTTTTTCAACTTTTGGAGCTCATCCTCAGAAGCTTCGTTGAGAGTTGGAAAGCGGTATTGGTCCCAACTCGTTTATTTGCACGCGGACAATAATATACTAGAGGCAGGGCTCTCTGATTTGACGGAAATGCGACATCCACTTAATCCAGATTGGATGAAATCTGAAGGCCACCCACTCCATGCTGCCGATTATATGCATCTCGTCGTTTTGGTCGATACAAAAAAACAATCATTCCCACCAAACGATGACAGCCCTCATGATCCATCAGTTCAAAATGGACACACCATTCGAGATGATTCGTCAACATTCTGGGATGGAACCTTTCCCTCATTTTCTCAACTCACAGAGACTCCTCTCTGGTCCACTATGACGTCATCGCTGCAATGGCTCTTTGGCTCCCCCAGCGATTCTGAAAAAGGGGCCCAGATCGTTGATTTTAGGCTCAATGAGTCTTCTTATTTCCTTGATGAAGTTGAGTGGAATCCACAGCCACGCACTCGATGGACGATTCCAGGAAATTCAGCGAAGATTCACTCTGGGCGTCGCCTTGAGGCTCGAACTGTGGCTGACCATCTAGGTGATGTCTTCATATGTCCAGATCTTCCATATACAGATGGAACAACAATAAGGGAGTTCAACCCAAATAATGGCGAGGCGTTTGAATTGTATCGCGTTCCACGCTTCCATCGTCGAGATGGGAAAAATCCGCATTACGACTGGCTTTTGCTCAGACGTCGTGGAGAGGTAACGCAGTTAACTGCCAGATGATGCTGGCGTGTGCACTCTATTGATTCAAGATATTGCTTCGTGTTCGTGTTTTTATCAGGTTGACATGAACGACCCAGGAATTCTTTCAGAATTCATCTCGCGCTCGTTGAGCTTGTTTCCCGCTGAATTTCATTCCCTTGTATTGTGGAATCACGGATCAGCTTGGGCTGGATTCGGGGATGATGAGGAAAACTCAGACCGACAGAATATGCCAATCAACGATATAGCTCGAGGAATTAGGCAAGGATTGATAGAAAGTAATGTTTTAGAACGATTCAACATCATTGGATTTGATGCTTGCCTCATGAACGAGTATACTGTTGTTGAAACAGTTGCTCCCTTATGCGACTATTTTGTTGGAAGGTAATACTATATCATCAGAGTATCATCTCGTCCATCCTTTTTGTTTGTAGCGAAGATAATGAGCCAGGAATGGGTTGGGATTGGAGATATCTGACTCCAATAAGCAGCGATCGGACATATCAATACGGCTCGCTGTATCGGCCATCTACTCCATTCGAGTACGCTCAGAGGATTGTTGAAGGTTATGCAGTAAGTGAAGATCGCTTTCTTCGCCCTTCATGCGTCCAATTGTAGAATTCAAAGCAGCGGGCTCGTCTCGGAAATAGACACCAGCTGACGATGAGCGTTGTTGAGACAAAACCCTTTATGGAATTTCACAACCAGTTTCAAACCCTTCTGCGCGTAGGCAACACTGTCCATATAACATTCTCTTACATTCTTTTCTCAGTCTCTCTATTCCTGTGGAGGTCGTGGCATTGCAATAGCTATGCAAGAGATGGTCTCACGCCTTCCTGCTGTTCCCGCTTGCGATATGATTGGCCTTTGTTCCTGTCTTGATCTTCAATCATTTCTCTCTGGCCTCATTGAAATTGTTCTTGCTGATGGATTCAATCCTTCCGTTGTTGCGCAAGTAATTCAATATGGCTTCACGCCTAGTCTCTACAAGTTTTCGGTCTCTGTTAGGTCATCGCTGCGAGGTCTCTCTTTGATCGCATGATTGCCATTGACATCAAGGACCATTTTGTTGTCCGAAATGGTTTTTGGCAGTTCTCCCCTCCAAGACTTCTCGAACCAGCGACTTCCGACATCATAGGCCCCTCTCAAACAAATTCTTGGAGGTTGCCGAAGCTCTTGAATCCTCTTGCTCTCACAAAGGCAACTTCGTCAACATTAATGGAGGACTCACCACGTTCTGGAATGTCAATCTTCTTTCCTCTAGCCCATCTGACGTGCCGGAATGATGTTAGATCCACCAGTCTCCAACGAGAATACTACAGAAGGTTCAAAACACCGTGGTAAGAAGAAGCGCCTCGGTCGTCACTCAACAGTAGAACTGATTTCAGGTCTAAATTTGTGAAGGATATCAGCGACGGAAAACCTGGATCGATTTGCTCATCCTCAATCGATGGTCATGAAGATGGATCCTTCCAGCAGCTGAGTGTTGTGGACCCTACTGAGCTCTGGATGGTTCGCTCCCAACAACAGAAGTTTGGAATCTCCTCCTTCAAGCTTGATCATTCGGATGATGATTACGTGGAATTCAGAGGATTGATTCCCAAGACATTAGTGAGTAGCCGATCCCTGGTGGGAATCGCTGGAGTGAAGGGAGGAGAGACATCGCAATTGATGGCGAAATGGATGAGAAATGAGAGAATTTCTAACGATGACACTCGACCGTACATTTTGATAACGGGAGAAGTTCCGATTCAAACAAACAGACACAACCAAGGAAGACAAGAACTGATAGAAGTGAGTCAACAAGTTTCACTTTGATCAAATGATTACATTTTTAGCTGAAATCACGATGGAATCGAACTCATTTCATTATTGCACAAGAGCAGCATCATAACGGCCATCGATACGTTCTCAGATCTCCATTGTTTGTGGTAGACGACCACCAACACCCACACATACCCTACTTGCAGTCAACTGATCGGAAGCAAGTATGTGAACACGGTTTAGGCACCACCTCGTCTTATGAATTCCTTGGTTGTTCCGTCATCCTCATTTTTTCGTCCCAGGTGGAACACGCTTCAAGCACATCTTTCACATCTCCCTTGGTGTTCTATCGGACGGTAAAAGATCTGCAAGAGGGAAACGGACAGATCGCGCATCTTCGCTTCGGAGATGCGAGTGAGCCTGCCCTCTTCCTACCAGAGCCAGATGGGCTTGTGCGCCACCTGAGAAAAGATGGAGGATTCATCCGACCTGTTTTGCGTGTGGCTGTTCCGGGAAACAAACAAAGGAACTTGAATGGAAGTGGCGATGGAATATCATCCTATCTGACCTTCGGATCAGTTCAAAAATTCTCGAACTCAACAGTAGATTTGCTTCAAACAGTCGACATGGAATCTACTTCCGTTTTCGAATGGTCCTCTTCAGCGTCGGCAATCGAGATTGATGAAGTTAACATGAAGGATTTTATCGAAGAAATGAGTTCAGAAAAGAAACAATTGACTGATCGAATGAGTTCAAGAGTGAGAGAAAATAGTTTGCATCCTTCTTATTGGCAACTTCTATGACAGGAAGTTTTTGGGTTTTGGACACGCAACTCCGACGGTTTCGAAGATCTTCGTCTCTCTTCTTCCCCATTGAGTGGTTCGAATTTGTGCTATAGTGAATCACTATCGAATGACTTGATATGCGATCATGGCATCAAATACTGTGAATCAGAGACAATTGAGTCAGTTGGGCACTCAACATCTGCGACTTCGGCTAATCGACGATTTTCAACTAAAAAAAAATCTATTCTGGATCTCAATCCAAAAGAGCTCGATGATTGCAGTGGATCATCCGATCGCGCTGTTCATGATGATCTCCTTGCTGGTGATGTGACGGTAATGACTTCTTGTGTATTCGACGGATA
Organism: Condylostylus longicornis; assembly: GCF_029603195.1. Taxonomy (NCBI): domain Eukaryota; kingdom Metazoa; phylum Arthropoda; class Insecta; order Diptera; family Dolichopodidae; genus Condylostylus; species Condylostylus longicornis. The sequence continues at coordinate 15,642 of NW_026578294.1, read as the reverse complement.
AACTACATTTCATATGAACGTATAGCATGGCATCTGATCCTCTTCATTTCCTTCTCCTATTCTTTTCAGTCGCCTGTTTGCGGTGCATCCGTCTGCGACAAGAATGCTGAATGCATTGATAACAGAACCCCCCAGTGTGTTTGTCGTAAAGGATTCACGGGAGATGGACTTCACTGCGCGGATGTGAACGAATGTGTAGGACTGCCCTCTCCGTGCGCGTCGGGAGCGACCTGCGTGAACACAATCGGGTCTTTCATGTGCTTTTGCCCCATCGGAACGGTTGGCGATGGGGTGCACAGCTGTCAGTCGAACGCTGCCTGCATCAAATCGGACTCGAATGGAGCGTGTGTATGCAATCCCGGATTCGTCGCGAGAGGAAAGAAGGAACAACATTTCCCGGTTTCTAGGCCCTTCATGAAGAATTACAACACCACGAGTGATGGACGGGATGAATTAGGATCCCTCGCATGCGAAGACATCGACGAGTGTGAATCTGGGACATCGAGTTGTAGCAGAAACGCAGATTGTGTCAATCTTGTCGGGGGCTATTTGTGCAGCTGCCAGACGGGATATGAGGGTGATGGGCATGTTTGTGTGAAAGGAAGAGCAGTTGTAGAGATAGCATTAAGAATGATCATTGGGACAGATGGGAGGAAATGCTCCAATCCAAAGGCTCACGGGAAATTGGTCACTCTACAACAGAGAGTCTAGCTCAGGAGGACTTACGCCGAGAAAGCGCGATGGAAGCAAAGGGGTCATTATCTTTCTATCCCGATCCATTCAAAGACCTCAATTTGACACGCTTGGCAGAATCATTGAAGCGGGGCATCTCATCAGTATGTCGCCTGATTTGGTGCTTCACTTCATTTCTTTTTATCCTTAGGCGTTGGAAATCGCACCTCAGCGCATCGATGTGCTCGGTTTCAGAGTTGTCTCAAAGGTTCAGGACTCGACTTCAGTTCGTGTCCTCTTAAGGATTGCTCCATCTAGAGATTTCGACCGCTTTCCATCAGATAACATACGCCGGCACAGTAGATCAACAACTCTCCCAGAGCTCTCCAGCTATCAGGCAGCAGTCGAGTTACAACGCCAGTTGGAAGAAGCAGGCTCCTTTCCGAGGTCTCTCTCCCCTCTTCATGATCCTTCTGTTGTCGGAGAAGACTTTGCTCATCTATCCAAGAAAATGTTTATTGGTAAGCAACAATGATTGTAGAATCTGATTGTTGCCTGGATACAGAGAGATATCGGTTGCTACCGGACGCTTCTTTCCCCTCGTTCACTTTGCGCTCTTTGTGGGAAAAACTGAAAGAAAGTTTGCCCGATTTTGTTAAGGAGGCGATTCCAGGCAAGCGATGTCACCCCTTTATTTTTCAGCAACTTCTTCTTCAGAGGAATATTTGGGTTTCGTTTGTTTCGCTTTCCTCTCCACTATTCTTCTTCTGTTCCTCAAGTGTGCCTGCCGCTGTGGGGGACACAGACGCTCACGCGAAAAGTAATCTTGTCGTCCCTTTTTCGAGGTCCCTGTGAAACTTCTCTTGTTTGGTTTAAATGTCCCTGTTTGGTTTCAATGTCTCTGATTGGTTTAAATGTCCCTGATTGTCCCTTCTCAGGTACCACCTCCATCTCCACTCTCAAACGGGAAGAAGGTCAAAACAAAGACATAACTGTTAATAGGGATAAACAGCCTTTTGTCGTGGACCCCAGTTACGAAACTGCGATTTGTAAATACCGACTTGAACGAATATGTATGTTGAGAAAGTCACAAAGAAATGTGAAAAAAACAGAAATGAGTCACTGATCACAAACTCGCGTATACAATTGGTGAAGTGTTTGGTGACCAATGCACTATACTTTGTCACGTCCACTTGGATCCCCGACCAACCAAAAACTCTTCTGATTGCCCGAGCTTATTTGCTCGTCCGGGCGTGCAAGGACAAGAGCGACACTGCCCCAAAATGGTTGTTGCGGCATTTTACAGCTGCAGTGGCCGAGCAACTACTCGCCAACAAATGCATCAACCAATCCCCAAATCTCATATCGCAAAAGCCTCTCCCTTTGGAACTAGCACCGTCTGAATATGAAATTACTGCCTAACGCGGAACAATATTCGCGTATATTTTGGAAATGAAAAGCCTTCCAAGGGAGCTACAACAACCAATGGTTCAAGAGGCATCCCCCCCCTTCTGTTTTTTCTAGAGTTTATGAACGACAATTCAATTTGATCCGTCTCCCAAAGAAGTGTGATAGATGAATCAATCTTGCTCTGATGGCTGATCAAGGTCCTCAGAATTCATTCGATGTGCTCTGGCTTCGAATTCGAAGTTGCGCGTGCTGTCGAGGATCAAAAGTGGATCAGACAGTTCATTAACAGTCTTTCTGTGTGTCCCATTTCATTGGCGATAGAAATAGAAATCCGGAGACGGGAAAAATACATGGGGCTTTGTCTACTCTCTCCCTGAGGATTGCGCCCTCCGGACTTTCTCCACTTGAGCCGCCACTAGAAAATGAAAAAATTTTACTCCGCAATGCTCATAAGTTGGAGAACCACTTACAGGCCTCTTCCGCCTCTATGCAAGCTTTCTGCGCTGCGTCGAATCGCTTCTGTAGATTTGATTGAATGTCCTGCAAAAAACGACCAATGAAAAAACTCGCCAAGCACTTCATACTCTTAATTTGGGGAGTTCTTCCTCGGAATCTTTCAGCTTATTCTTCAACTTCGAGCGTAATTCAGACGCAGTGTACGCTAAAAAACCTGAGAGCGGAGAAATCAAGAGGGTCTCTGTTTTTGTTCTTACATTCTTGAATTCTGGTGAAACACCGTTGCATCATCCGAAAGAGGATCAATCTAGCAAGCATCAATCACATGCTCGAGCAAATGTTGTTCTCACCTCCTCAATCTCTGCTTCTATTCGCTTTTGCTCAAGGATGCCTTCATTGGTTCTGTTGTGAATCTTTACGAGCTGATCCTGAATAAGGAGTCTTTGGCCACGCACTTCTTCATAATGAGCGCTTGCAGCCTGCATTGTTCCCGCTTGTGTTTTTCTACTGAGAGCATAACGGGGCCATGCTCACTTCTGTTCAGGACTATTGAGTTTCTGTCCCGTATCAGACCTGGTGTGCTTTGATGGCGGAACCAGTAGAGAATCGCATTTGTGCTTTTTTCAACAGAATTTCCAATGAAGTTCCTTTCCCATATTATCTGAAGGGGGGATCGCGAGAGTTTGAACAACGAGGAGGCACTCGATTGGACGTCCCAGCATAAAGTGAAGCGACTGAAGGGAGACAAGAGCGCCTCGAAGCATAAGCTCCAACGATTCCGCTATGATCCTAGCAACTGGCGCTGCACTTCCGATGTTTTGCAACAGACAGCAAGCGCGAATTCCGAGCCGAGAAAAAGGCCACAAAAGGCGAATGGAAATGTCCATCCTGGTACGTTCTTTATTAGGTTTGCTCCAATGCGTTTCTTGTTGTAACTTTTGATTCGTAGGGAAAACCTCGAAAGGAAAATCTGACGAGTCTGCTGGATTATCGCGTGAAGATCTTCGTCGAAAAATCCATGAAAAGATCGCAGCACTTCAGCAACAGCAACAAAAGAAAACAAAGAAGTACACGAGAGAAGAAGCTAAGGAGTTCAGGAAACTGAAACGAAGCCAGAAACGGAGGGACAGTTCTGCGACACCAAATGGTTTAGAACGACAGGAGAGAAATCTCATGGAAGAGGACGGAACAGATTTCACGTTTAACACAGTCGTAGTTAGAGGAAAGCCTTCTCAAGAAAAGAGGAAAGAAGAAGAGTTGCGAGAGTGTGGCGCTAACGTAACAAAGAAGCGAAAGATGATAGAAGCTCTAAGGGAGGTGGAAAAGAAGGAAAAAGAAAGAGCCACTTGGGGAACAACAAAACGAGAACAAGTTGAAGCCAAAGAAGCAATAGATAAAGCAATGCTAAGAGCAACTGGGGAGAAGGTGTTCGATGATCCGAGCAAAATCAGAAAAGCGTTGAAGGTTCGAGACCGAAAGGTAGCGAAATCCGCAAGGCAATGGAATGAGCGTAAGCAAGCGGCTGAAACTAAGAAAGATGAAGCAGCTGATAAAAGAACCAAGAATGTTAAGCACAGGATAGAAAAAATCAAGCAAAAAAAAGGTGCTTGGTGAATAAAATCTTTTCGCTCTCGAATTTCATCTCACCGCAACCTGATCTGAGACGCAACTCTCTAAGGAAAACATCAGCTCAGTCTCACCACCAGAATTCTGATTCCCAAAGGTCGCTTTCACTGACCGTTACCTCCTCAACGTCCAAGTCTTCGTGCTGTATGGCATCATCTCTACGTCGATGAAAAATCGCGAGAACCGCCGCTCCGCCAAGACAGAGCAAGCCGACGGATGCGGATCCAATCCAGACAGCCAGAGGAAGAGAATTTCTATCTTCTGGACACAACGCACTCGTGAGTCGTTCCTCCAGTTTCTCTGCAGTCGGTGAATTGTTAGGGAGTATAATGACGTTATGGTTAGAACAATTGCTAGGTATCTGAACTAAGTGTCTTGGATTGACTAGCACCACCAGGTCTACATAGCTCGTGTCCCCTAAGCAGAAAGTAAATAGCTCAACAGGGTGAAGCAACAACAACATGCCTGGACAGCTGGGTTCCCGGTTCACCACCACAGCAACTTTTCTTGAAGGAAGGTCCAGGAAATTGGTCGCAGCGTAATGGATGGCGCTTGAAACATTCAAGTTGCAGACGCGATCTTTTTCAGGAGTTTCGCTGTGGAATGGATCGAGGTCTTCCTTTCCATATTGCACAAAAGAATAAAAACAATCCACTGGTTCTGGCGACAATTTAAACTCTGCTAACGAGTAGAGCACCCGTTTGAATCCTCCTTTCGCTATTTCGTGGGAAACAGCTCGTACTTCTTCTGAATCGATCGACCAATCGATCACCCAGAAAACCTGGAGAACGGTCTCGTTGCACTGAAAATCCCCTTTAACAAATCCCACAAGCAACGTTAAGAGGCAAACCCATATAGATGGGATAATAAACATTCTCTCTTTGAATCCTGTCCAGTCTGCAGGGACTGCACCCCGGTATGCCATGTCAACTAGAAGTGTTTCATCCGGATGTGATAGCTCGATTGAGTGGGTGATAGGGTTGAATGGTACATGTATTTGCACCTATACTTACAACAAGCCACAGAAAAATGGTGTTCAGGTTCTAGTCAGCTTGGCGTCCCATGAAGCGATCGCAAAGCAGCTTCTGCCGCTTCGTGCGCTACTCGCTTCTGCAGCTCCAGACTTTCAGGCGTAACTGATCCCGATCGGTTGCCTCGCACTGGAACGTCGAATTTTGTGTCATTGGGCGAGCGTAAAGGATCCCAACGTATTCCCAACGGTGTCTCCGCGATCCCTACGTCACCTAACTCGCTCTGTCGGAAAGTTGGAACTGCTGGGGCGGAGACCGAACGATCGCGTGCAGCCGATACCTCGACAGGCGAAGGCTGAATGGAAACCGGCTGCCCCCTCTTCGCTGTCAATACTGAGCGCGGATGGGTTCTTGGCAATCCTAGCTGCTGAAGAAGAGTTGCAAGTTGTTCATGTAGATCGCCCCATTGCAGATCGGGTGATTTGTAGCAGTCAATGAAGGGAAGAACTCCTTGAACGACGTTGACATCCCAAATACGCTGGATCTGTATTAGGAAACATGCATCCGTGCATGCATTATACTGAATCACCCACCAAGAAATTTGCATGATCGACAACAACTTCGCGGGCTCGTTCGAAAAATCCGGTATGGTACACAATAAAAGTGGCAAAATCGTCGGCGACAAGAGCGAGAATCCACAACCAACAAAGAAAATTGAAGCCAATAACCGTGAGAATGTAGCGAAACCCTGTGAAGAGGCAATACAGATGTTGAAGATCAGTGACTAGAGACAACCTTTGTATTTTTTCCATTGTTCAGCTATTCAGAATTCTTACCTTCATTCTGGAACAACAAATCGGGACGATTCATCCACATGTGGGCATCAACTGGTGATGTGTGCCACCCTTTATAGATTGTTCCATACAAAATGTACGTGATGAGGCCGAAATGAAATATGGAACATAGTAGCATTGGAATACAGTAAAGACAAACTCCAATACAAAACCTGAAAAAGAGCCACCGTCGTGTTTCCTCTCCATTTTCTTACCGGTAGGTGTGCAAAGATTGTTTCAAGACTGGCCTTATCGCGTAACGGGACGCATATCTTGGCCCTGCATATGTTTCAGTGAATCTTAAATCCTCTTTGTCTAACGCATCAATGGCCTTGTGCAAACTCTGATGGAGACTCGTTTCATCTGAAACCACAAGCATCGTGGAGGACAAATCTGCACTCGGGATGGATCACCTTTTTCTCTCAAGGAAGGGTTGACAACAAAAAAGAACTCAATTCTTCTGAGAAAGTGATGAAAACTTGAATCGATCGATTCTCGAACGGCCATATGAACAGTGCGACGGCAGAATTCGCAGATACCAGCACAGATCTGAAATAGAAGAGTTTCTCATTTCCCCAATATTCCATTCCTCGTTTCACTGTATGATTTCATCGGCCATTCGAGTGACGTACTACGAGCATCAATCGGTTGGCCATTCCCCTTGAGCATAAAAGCAACACACCGAAGATGAGGGGTACCGGAAAATTAATAAGCGCGAAAAAAACATCAAAGCGACTGAAGTTGTAATCAAATTTCGTCCAACTCAGATCGGGCGGTGGTAATTCCTCTGTAATCTCCCGACGGCTGCCCGATCGCAATCGAGCTTGAAACCCGACAGGAAACTCTTCCACTGAAAAGTTCGAGACAAGAGTTGGCTGGAGAAGAGCTGCTGGAGGAGAAGAGAACGACACCCGAAACGAAGGCAGTCCGCTTGTGTGCATCAAAAGCAACCCGGTGGCATTGAGCAGGAATACGAACAAGAAAATGAGAGCTACTGCCATCTGCGAGCATCTATATGCTGGTAGCACTGATGCTAATGGAATGTGGTCAGCGGTTGTAAAGACTTCACCATCACGCTCTTCAATCAATGGGACGCGCTGAAATGGCAGACTGAAAACAGAATGAAGCTGAGAGCTCTTCCAACGTTGCTGTAGTCACAATTCATCGTCCTATGTCTCACTTGTAGTGCCTATTGAAGCCCAAGCCGCACCAACCACCCAGATCTCTGTATGCTAGAAGTCGCTGTTGGTCTTCATACGTTTGTCTGACGATCTCCTCGAATGGTAGATGCTTTGACTGCAGAAGACAGCCATGACCCAAGCCATGTATGCAGCGAAGGTCCTGCAATATTATGTGAGGATCCAACTCAGAGGTTCGCTGCTTGGGAATTATTGTCAAATTGGTCTCTTCTTGGCTAGAGCAACAGTTGTAACAACCGTCACAGTCACTCGACATGCAGCATTGTGAAGACGGAAACTACAACAGGAAGACGACGAGCGCAATCAGTAAAACCAACAATTGAAATTCATACCTTGTACGGGTGTGCCATCATCAGACATCAGTTCTAAAAAGTGCAAATGATTACAGTTTTCATATCGCTATCTGTTTGTCATTTCAGAATTAAATGTGGACTTTTTGTCTGGTGTGTTAAGAAATCACGTTACTTACCGCTGACCTGGGGACAGAAAAATTAACTGCCCCAGCACCTTTGGGGACATTAAATTTCCCAGCGCCCAGTTCTTTTCATGTCTGATTATTGTAGTGCATCAGGTCCAAAATTCGAAGGCGTTTGAGTGATAGTGTTGTTTTTACTTCTTCATCTTTCTTTTGCATTGTTTTCCCTGAACAACGACTCTGCTTTCTCGATTTTTACACTCTTCCTTTTTCCTTATGCTTCTCATTCCGCTTCTTGTATTTTTGTCCTTTACTATTTTAGTCGAAGCAGGACAGAGTCCTTTCATTTTTGAGCATGATAAATTTGTCCAAGAAATCAAAACAAATTCACAGTTAGAAGCCATTCTCAGTTATTTAGCTTCATCTCAGCACTCAATTCCCAATGAGTTGGAAAGTTTCAAAGTATCCTCTAATGACGAAGCCTATCTTGTAATGTATTATGCAGAATGGTGTCCACACTGCCACAAGAGTAAGGCGTCTCATATCCTTGCCATTTTCATTCCCTCCTCTTCTGTAGCCGCACCAATATGGAAAAATCTAGCAAATGTAAGCGTTTCTGCCTCCTCCTTCATATGGAACTCCTGTTGTTTCTCAGCTGTTTCATTGCACCCCTGGGGTGCGTCTTTTCGCTTTTGAATGCTCAACGTCGACACAAGATCGCATTGGAATTGATCGTCTCACTCCCTATCAAGCTTGCACGAATCAAACGATTGACGGCTTTCCGACAATGAATGCGTACATGCCAAAGCGGTTAGATCAGGCGAATCGATTCGCGGGGGGGAAGCAGGATTCATCGAAAAGTGAAGAATTTTCTGTGCTTTCTGCATTCAGTGTTGCAGCAGATGAGAAGGAAGAGAAGGTCTATGAATTGACGTACTCCAACGGAAGCGACGATGTTCTTCTGAGAACTAAAATCATGTCGCAACATCGATCGTTAGTCGAACTGCGAGATTGGATTTTAGCTCGCACTCCAATTACTCAAGTTAAAAAATGCACTTTGACAACTGAGCAAGACCTGTTGGGAGTGTCAGGAAAGAGCAACTCAGGATCGCTTGTGTCAAGTGTGGACCGGTGGGATCCCAAAGTTTCAAAAGCGTGTCCAGATACGCGGTTGCATGATTCGCTTAATGGGTTACTGTATCTTCTGAGAAATTGGGCGGTTACGGATATGCAACAGGGATTGACGCCCGAACGCAACAGAGATTTGAAGGAGTTGATTTCCGCGCTGATGCGCCTCTTGCCTGGTCGAAACATTCGAAGCCAACTAAGGGGGTTTTACGAGGCTTTGAACACCAAGGACCAGCTTACATTTGATGAATATTTTCAATTGGTGGACCAATTGGATCTTGGGGGCCTTCAAGCGGCTCCGCTTGGCCAGAATCCAGTCTTGCTCCATTCACCTCGTCTGACGAGCTCCCTATGGCTTCTGTTTCATACAATGAGTGTCTCGCTCTATTCCCAGTCGCGTATAGAACAAACCCAACAAATTTTATCCACTACAAACTACAGCTGCCATCTTCAACCCCCAGCGACAAAAGCAATCTCCCAAGAGAAGCAGCAGCCCCCTAGCGATGATGACCTCACTCCTTGGTCAGTTGCGAAGAGCATCCGAACAACAGTAGCGCGCTTCTTTGCCTGTGAGGTTTGCCGAATCCACTTCACCACTTTCTTCGATTTGTGTTTCGCCAACCTGTGCGACTGGGTAACGGACTCACGGAAGCCTTTTGAGCCGCCAATTCGTACCCTGCAAGGCGAGACCATCGAGGATGGAACGCAGGGGTTGTTGTTGTGGCTGTGGCGGTTCCACAACGGAGTGACGTTTCGTACGGCAGTTGAACGAACCTCCAACACCATTGTATCGCTGGAAGAGGTTGCATCTGGCAAATATTCATATGAGTCGTTGGGTAGGCTCTATTTTTTTTGGGACAAGATGTGAAGATGTGTCTTTTTCAGAATCTGGTCTGGTGAGCTACGCAAATCAAGATGTTCGGTTTCCACCCGTGAGTGTTTGTCCAACATGCCGGCGCGAACTTCCAGTTATGTCTATACACAACAATCGAACGATTTACGAGTTGCCAGAACAGAAGAACATCACCTCTGAAGCGTTTTTTGTATCCCCTTCAATTCTTCGACGAGCTACTGAAGTTGAACGGATGATGAGAGGGATCATTCCCAGCGATGCTGAGCATAGTGCTGCGTTAAATCCTATAGAAGACTCAACTTGGGATCGGATGGAAGATTTTAGCCTTGAAAGAATAAAGGAGTTCTTGCTTGGATATTTATGGAGGAGCGAGTGGCTAGAATCCTCGTCTGATTTGGTTTGGAATGTTGAAAAGGAAGTCTTCGGAATCATCCGACACGAAGAATCCAGTTCAGGAGGTTTTTTCAGAAGTTCGCGCATACCAAAGATCCTTGCAGCAAAATTGGGATCGATTAAGTCCCAACAAATCAATGATTTAGCGGGTCAAAGACCCATCGGAACCGCTGGCGGACTTATTTGGTTCTTTCTCCTCTCAACGCTCCTCGTATTTGTTGCTTATGCTAAAGTGAAGCGTGGAGTCAATTCACTTGGGAGTGAGTTTTTCCGAACTATTGGATTGAGGAAACACTTCAAGGGTTCTTATGTTCAGTCTGATCTCGAATGTGGTTCCGCCTCATCTCGAGCCAGCAGTGATGTCGGGTGGCGAGGTGCTGGAATCAGTAGATATCGATCCCAGATGAAGTAGCCACAAAATTTTTCGATAGATATTATGTTAACTCTACTCTGAAGTACTTGCACGTACAGAAACGTGGGACAGCGTGGTTTAGCAGGATAATTGAACGGAAAAGCTATGAACCGAGAAAGTATTTCTCGTGTTCTGTTCGAAACATTCTAGAAAAGACTGGAAAGCCTCTGATCACCTTTCTCCTTCCGGTGTTGATAACACGCGACCAAAATCGAACTTAATGACTCCATACAAATTATAAACCAATGGGCCACCAAGAAAAATGAAACCATACTGAAACATTAGCAATTGATAGGGATGGGCATGCCCTGACTTACAAAGGGGTTGCCGAACTGCATCAATTCTTCATACCAGTGCTTTGTCAAACCCCAAAGAGTTGTTCTCGGAAGTGGGGGCATAATTGTAGAAGAGTGATTTCACAATAATCAATCTGGAGTTAAAGGACAAGCATTCAAGAAAAGGTACGGAAACAGAGCCAAAGCCACCACAGCAGAACAAAGCGGAAAAGCAAACAGAGAAAAACAGTTCAACTTGGTGTGGGGCTTTCATCTTTGTGGGCCTCGCGATCACGCTCTTGAGCAGCTCTGATGAACACGTCTTCCATGTGTTTGAAGACATCAATCTTGCGGTCCTTGTGATCTTTTTTGAACACCTCAGCTTCATGTTGGAAAATCTTTCCGAGCTCAATCAACCCCTCAGCGCGTTGGCGTCTTATTTCAATAGGCGTGTCAAGATCTTTCAAAACTTTCTTAGCAACCTGTCTGACAGTTGCCTCGATATCCACGACGCAAACATTCAACATTGTCTCCAATATCAGTGGCATCGTCTCCTGTAGGTGCTTCGCACCCTGACGAAAACCATCCACATCCATGAACACCATCAATGTTTCTCTCACCTCCAAATTTGCCTTCTGCTCTTCTTCTGATGTCTGGGGATATTCTTCGCCGTCCTCGTCGCACTGCTTCTCGGCGGCCTCTGGCTCAGCAGAAGTAGAGGCGGTTTCAGCTGTTGGGGAGGTCTGAGCCTTGAATCCTTCCGAGGGCGATCCATCTTTTTTTCCTTTAAAAGATTCGCCCTTTCGATCTTCGCGCTGTCTTACGGCCTTCTCTCTTCTCTGTTCTGCTTTTGCTAATTTGTTTGCGGCGACAGAAGCCTTAACAGCCGATCCTGGCAGAATTAGCAGTGGGTGCATTGAGGGACAAGTATGCGTACCAGCAATTCTCCAAACGTTCCCCAACTCGCGGTTCCTCGCTTGAAATTTTGCATAACGTCCTCCAAGGCCAAGAAACGTATCGAGTTTGCCTGAAAATTCCATCTTCATCATCTTGCAAAGAGTGACTCTAACCTAAAAACTGGCAGGAGTAATTCTCATAAATCCACCCAATGGCATCAACCATCGCGTCACCAAAAGAGTGGCTGCAGAGAGTGCGGGCCTTTTTCGTCATTTCGTCGCGCCACTCCTTCCTTTGCTGCGTGTTGCCGTCAACATAACCTTGCAATCGCTCCCTTAATTTAACAGCAAGCTCAACCTCTCGCTTTCGTTGCTCGAACTCCATAATGTCTTCTGTCTTTTTCTGACAATTCAGAGAAATGCAGAGAATGGCCATAAAACTATAGACTTACTCCCGCTCCTTCCATGCTTTCGAATATTTCAACGAACATTGCCATTTTGAGCTAAAAGAGAAATTGTCCCCTTCATCGCCGAGCAGAGACACACTTACTTTGCCAACGAATGGTTCCAACGCTTCAGATCCGAAGAGCATTGTGAAGAATAACGACGAGTCGATAAGCGACATTTCCTGCGCGGCTTCTTTGCCATGCTTGTCATAATCAGCACGGCGGTTCTCGTCACCCAACACCTGGTAAGCTTCACCCAGGGCTTGAAACCTCTGGTGTGCAGTTTTATCATCTGGGTGTTTATCGGGGTGAGAATCACGAGCCAACTTGTAATACGCCTTGCTAAAAACCAAGAACGATTGAATGAATGTCACTGTGTACCACTCACCGAATTTCACCTTCAGTAGCACCTGGATCGACGCCAAGAATATCATAATATTCTGTATCAACAACTTCACTTGTCGCCGTCGGCCTTGCCTTTTGTTTCCCTGCCGCTTTGAGTTCCTTCTTCTGTTCTTCATATTTGGCTTCCAAATTCTTTACCTCATCCACCTCGGTATCAAGACTATACCAGCAGTTGTCTTTCCACTCCTGCATAGCAATGAAAACTAGAGCCCTTGTGAAATTTTCTTACCCTTTTTTTCTTGTCCCATTTTCTCCCCGCATGACTTTCACGGACGGCCTCAGGGGTGTTAATCGCGCCACGAGCCACCTGTGCGATACCGAATCCAACTCCAGCGACAGGGAGGGCCCACAGCCATCACCACCCCCAGCGGTCAGGCCCTTGAAAAAAACCCCCGACACCCTAGCAGACGAACATCAGACAATCGTGTAAAGAAATTACTAGAATTGTCTTATGAGGCTTACCTCTGTAGCTCCAATTGCAGGAGCGGCAATCAACGCAGCCGCACCAAGTCCCACACCCTTTCCGACGTTCTTCAACCCGCTGCTTAAACCAGCAGCGAAATCGCGGGGGCGACGCGTAGAGAAAGGGTTGGCGTGATCATCACTGTCTGGAAGCTGATATTGTCCTAAGGAGCGATGATGGAGCGACACACAGGGAAACAAAGCTCACCAGTCACATTGGTAGCATCGGGGTCATATAGAACAATTTGATTTTCTGAACAGAGGACAATCAATAGTTGAAACTGAAATTGAGGTCCTACGTTCAGAGTTTCCTTCTGAGGAATCCTAAGAAAGAATAATTAAGTTCTCAAGTGAGTTCTGATAACACCTACCGAACTTTTTTTGCTATTTTGACCTTGTGAAGCCTTAGATTTGAACTTCATGTCTTCTTCGGGTGAGGTCACAGTTTTATTCTGCTCTATTTCTTCTGCAGTTGACACTTCACTGCCCATTCAACTGATGAATTGGATAAGGACAAAAAAAAAAGAATCTGTACCTGTTCTGTCGGCTCACAGGAAAAACATTGACCGAATCATACTCGCTGACGTTTACAACTTTTTGCATGTTCACTGTTGTCTGCTATTTTTTTGGGACTTGGCGTCTTTGACACAGAAGAATCTCCGTCAAGATAAAATCGATAGGACAGGTTTGCATCTTCCCCAGCGTAGTCGGACACCAATTCGAGCGCTTGTACGAATTTTCAATTTCGTAATTTCAGGGTCAAACAAATTTAATTTGTCTGACAAACACTCCATGATTTGTGTCCTGACGCTGTTGATCTCCTTGCCCATTATGCGTGATGCGTATTCAACAAATTCATGAATTTTGACTCCCTCTGTGATCCATAATCGGTTTCCTTGCACCAAATCCTCTTCGTTGTCGTCGGTTGTGATACCCAGGCATTTCGTCAAATTGCCAGGACCCCTGCCAAGCCCATATAGAGCTTTGAGCGCCCGTTTATTCTCCAACTGAGCAACCCCGCTGCTCAGCAAATGGCTCTGAGGCTCTTTACGCCTCTTCTGAATGAACTCAATACCCGCAATGGGACTCCCAGCTCTCAGAAGGATCGCGTGTGGAAGGTCTGCAAAGTCCAGGTTTCCCAAACTCATGCAAAGAACTTACCTTCGACATTTGTCACGATATTTAACATTCTGTGGATCCCGTAACAAATGTAAACATATGAGATCCCACCTCCTCCATACATGGCCTCATTTCGCCGTGTTCGCTTGTTATTGAAGGCGTGAGATGCCCGATCCTCCGGACCAATGTAGGCCTCGACTTCAGTTAAACCGACACACCGTTGTAATTTCGCTGGAATCCCCGATCTCTGGCTCTTCTGTTTCGCGAATTCTTTTTCGGGGTGCATCCAAAACGCCTCTTGCCCCGTCTAGAGCCGCATGGCAATCAGCACTTCCTGTCCTTGTCCAAACCAAACATCCAATAAGATCTCGAGAAATCGCAAGAGGATCCTCACGACGAAAAAACTCAACGGGGAGCCTCGAAGGAGGTTGATCAAGGATAAAGCGTTCGAGAAGCTGAAGGGTGCAGAGAGTGTTTACCATACTGAGCGATGTGGGACAGGATTGCGGGACTGCCGAAGGGGCCGCACAGCGCAAAAAAGTTTTGTTGCATGAGATTGGGGCTTGTGAGGAGTGTGCAATACAAGAAAAATTCAATAGAGCACAAACAACTACATGTCTATGATTTTGGAAAGTTTTTGGACCTTGCTCAGGAGTGCATCTCCCTGGTGGACGAATAAATGCAGGGGTGAAGAAGTGGACATCTTGTTGTCCACGTACCTGTGCTATTGTTTCTGCATATAACTCGCTTGTTGGATTCTTGCGTTCACTCTCGATGATTCCTTGCACACGATTGATTTTGCAGTTCAGCTTCCCATTGGCAATGAAATCAGACACATCGCTGAAATAGCAATCACACAGCTATGTGGAGGTGTAGTTCCCAGTCCTTACGTCTCGATGAACTCTGGCGAGCAATTGAAAGCTTTGGACATGGATTGAATTGTAACAGAACGAAAGGGCTCCAAAAATTGGCGGTACGCTTTCTGTCAAGACAACGAGAATTGAAAAAACGGCAAAGGAAGCTCTTGACTGACGAGACGGATGGCCCGGATGTAGTATCTCATGTGTTTATTCAGGAAAAAGTCTCGTTGGATGCGTTTAGCGATTTCAACTGGAACGTGGAAGATGAGGAAACCTTGCAAGTGGAGACGTACCCAATGATGGCATGAAAACGTCGTATTGACAATAATAATACGAATGAAGGAAATTCATAAGTAGGGGATCTTCAACCAAAACTTGATTCACCTCCGGGCTCCCGATTACTTGTTTTTTAAGAGCTGGTCGTTCTAACGTTAGCTGCGAAACATGTCGAAGGACAGAAAACAAGAAAAGACGTACCATGCTCAACAATACTGTTGAGAAGATAAATGCTTCAAATGTAATGATTTCAGATGCGGTAAAGATCGCTACGCAATCCAACAATAATTTTGTAGCTTCGTCAAATTCTCTATTTTGTGCCAAATAAAAGGCTTCATATATCTTTAACTTGTTACGGCGCTCCCAATCGCCTCCTTTTTCACAATCACTGCAACAGAAAGGAGAAGTTATATTGTAAACCAATGCTGTCGAAGGCGCACGTTTTTGCTTTCTCCAGATTCTTCATTGTTAAGCTGCGCATGCCATAGAGCAATCCTAGCCTCACGAGAGTTAACGTGATGTCCAACTTGCTGCC
>NW_026578293.1:25000-27500 GCF_029603195.1 Condylostylus longicornis | reverse complement strand
CATCTCCACTCGAAATATGCTGTCATACAAAACGTTCCATAAGTCAGGTCCCAAAATCGATCCTTGCGCTGCACCCGTTGTTATTTGCTTTGTTCTGTTGCCATCCTTTGTGTTGTACTCCAACCATCTATTGTTCAAATAATCCTCTATTATCCTTAGGAGATATGCTGGAATGCAAAAATGCTCTTTCAGTGCCTCTATCATATCCGCCCACCTAGCGGAATTGAATGCATTTTTAACATCCAACGTCACGAGCAATATCATGGCTTTCGAATGATGGTTCGCAGACTCAGCTGCTTTTACCTCCTCCGTAACAATTCTAATAGCATCCACTGTTGATCTTCCTTTCCTGAATCCAAATTGCGTTTCTGCCAGCCCTCCCGATGCTTCTATTGCTGTTTGCAGTCTAACCTTAATTAATTTCTCCAATAATTTTCCTGCCGTATCTAACATGCACAATGGTCTATAAGACGATGGTGAAAACTGTCCACCCTTCCCTTTGTCGACGAGCACCAACCGCGCCCTTTTCCATCTACTGCTGAAAATTCCATACTCCAGACAGGTATTATACATGTTCAACATCATTTGTGGACATGCACCAACTGCTATTTTGATTACTTCTCCTAGAATTCCGTCCGGCCCCGGAGCCTTCTTGTTTTTTATTGTTTTCGCTGCTGATTCCAATTCGTCTATTGTGAATAATGGTATTTCTTCGCACTCGAGTTGTCGTTGTGTTTCTTCTCTCCTCGGATGCGTGGGGAACAAAGTATTGACTATATCTTCCATTGTTTCTGGCTCGTATTGGTCCCCCACCACTGCGGTTTTAAGCTTTTTTAGGACAGTCTTGTACCCAAGCCCCCATGGGTCATCGTTCACATCATTACACAGTGCTCTCCAGCTTTCACTCTTGCTTTTCCTAATGGGAATGCGGAGAGTCTTTCGGGCTGCCCTGTACTCCATGGATGCGCTCAAAATCTCTACTGTGCCTCTCCTTCTTTGAGCAACTCGTCGCAGACGTAGACATTTCCTCCTTAATTCTGCGATTTCTTCTGTCCACCAGTATACCGAACGTTTCCTTCCGCGACACTTCTTCCGGGGCATTGATTCTTGGCACGCATGCTTGATAATATTCATAGTCGCCGCAGTCACCGCTTCTGCTTTGTCTCGCTCGCTTAAATTATCCAAGATATGTATTCCTTGATTAAAGTCGTTCTGTAGTATCTCAATCATTTTGTTATTGTCCAATTTACTTAAATTCCATTTAGGGACCCGACCTGCATCTCCAAGTTGTACCTCCGCTCTCATGCGTAATTTGTAAAAAATATATTGGTGGTCACTAGCTGTGTAGTCCTCCAGTACTACCCAGCCCCCAACCCTATTAGCTAGCTTGTCTGTCGCCAATGTTATATCAGGTATGGTCTCGGCGTAGCCCGGCCGACGAAAAGTTGATGTCTTCCCCGTGTTCATCACGGTTAAGTTCTGCCGGGATGCCATCTCCAAAATCAGCCTGCCTCTCCCATCCGTGTGCGGCATCCCCCAAACAACCGACTTCGCGTTAAAATCGCCGGCCAGTATTACTTCTCCATTCGTGTTCGCTACTGCATCTTCTATGTCCTCCATCTTTTCCCGGTAATCTTGTGCGCTTTGATTCGGTGTTAAATAGCAGCTCATTATTTTCATCCCACCGCTCCTAATCCAGACAAATCCATTTCCCGCTCCATGATCCTCTACTAGCATTTTCCCTGTGTTTACTACCCAAATAGCCGCCGTATTAGTTTTGTCTGGGAACCAGCCCCTCTCGTCTTTGTTCCGGTATTGCTCGCTAATTATTAGTACATCAATTCGTTTTTCTCTAATCATTTGTGTCAGTAGCTCATCAGCTGTTCTACTCCTGTGTAAGTTTCCTTGCAAAATCCTGATCATCTTTTCCTCCCTTTAATCTGCTCGAGTGCTCTCCGGAAAGCGCTACAACTTCCCGATCCGGATGCATGATCCCATCTTTTTTCCTTTGCCTCCTCACACAGGATGCATTTCGGCTCCCGCACACAATTTTTTGCTGTGTGGCCCGCCCGTCCGCATTTATAGGACAAATCTCCTCTATCCGGTGCCCTACAATACCTCTTAATATGTCCAAAATCTAAGCACCTGTAGCATCGCACAACCTCCGCTCTTTGTCTTATTCTGCAATTGATCCATCCAATTCTAATTTTTGCCATTGTACATAGCTTTACAGCCTTCTTCTTGTCGAGTTCTATGATTGCCATCCTTTGCTCCCTCCCATTCGGCCTAGTGAGAGAAAGCTTGCATTCTGCAATGCCACCCAGGCTCCTCCTATGTGCAGCTTTAACCTCATCCTCTGTTGTCAAGCAGTCCAGATCTCGTATTTCTACTGTTCCTTTTGCCATAAGTCCCTTTACATTTGCCGTCTCTCCTAGTATTTCTTGAAGTTCCCGGGTGAATTCCTCTTTGTTTCCATTTCCCATTTCCAAAAGTAAGTCTC
>NW_026578292.1:62500-75000 GCF_029603195.1 Condylostylus longicornis | reverse complement strand
GTCCCGTAACACTCTATTTTGAAATCTTTGTATAGATTGGATATGAGTCTGCGCAGCGCAGCCCCATAACTGAATACCGTAAGCCCAGACAGGCTTAAATATTTGATTATATATCAAAACTTTGTTGTATATTGTCATTTTGGAACGCCTCCCCAAAAGCCATTCGAACTTTCTGTATTCCTCCTCGAGTTGAGATCTCTTTTTCTTTATGTGCTCCTTCCATCTGAGCCTCGCGTCGAACGTCATTCCCAAATACTTCGCTGTGTTTGCGGACGGAATCAAGACGCCATTTATTCGAACTGAAAATGAATTATCAATTTTCCTATTAGTGAAATTTACGTGTACTGATTTCACCTCGTTCAGTTTTATATTTCACCTTCTAGTCCATTTTGAGATCTCATCACTGGCCCTTTGCAATTTTTGTGTAGATTCATTTTCATTTCGTCCTATTGCGATAACTGCTGTATCGTCAGCAAATGTAGCTGTTGTCACTCCTTCCGATTCAGGAATATCACACGTGTATAGCATGTATAATATCGGGCCCAATATACTCCCCTGTGGTACCCCCGACTTGATATCCCTAAGCGAAGAGCGCTCCTCTTCCTGTTTAACTCGAAATACCCGATTAGTCAGGTAAGATTCGAGTACGTCAACATACTGCCTTGGTAGTAATCGCCTAAGTTTTTTTATTAATCCACAATGCCAAACCTTATCGAAGGCCTGAGCTACGTCCAAAAATATGATAGAACATATTGTTTTTTCTTCCAGTGAATTTTCTATTAGGTCAGTTATTCTATGAACCTGATCTATGGTTGAGTGGTGGCGGCGAAAACCAAATTGATGATTCGGGATTAACCTTTTACTTTCAATTATAGGCTGGAGTCTTCTCAATAAAAGTTTCTCTAGCAGTTTTGAAATCATAGGCAACAATGAGATTGGTCTATAAGAAGTCGCCTTGTCCATAGGCTTGCCAGGTTTGTGCAGCATGATTATCTCTGCAACTTTCCAAATTTCAGGCACATAATTGAACCTTATACACGCATTTATTAGGCGCGTAAGCATTGTTATACCCCTTTTGGGTAATTCTTTCAAAATATCGGCCGTTATTAGGTCAAAGCCTGGGGCCTTTTTAGGTTTAAGAGTCCTGATTTCTTCTATGACCTCTCTTTCCTTCACAATTGGAATAGTCACGCTATCCCCAACAAAAGCAGATTCCTCATTTTCATACACGATTCCTCATTTTCATGCGGGCGGAATCAGCAACTTAACACAAATTTCAAACAAAATCGTAGAAAATATAAAGAACCTAATACACAAAAGTACAACCGCACTTTTCATACAAAACTTGCAATACAAAATAAAATTAATTAAAGAGGAAATAATTAACTTCGAATTTTTTGCAAATAAAAATATAATTAACCCCAACTCATTATCGAGACCTGATATTAACTCTCCCACTCAAATATTAAATAATCAACAATTCTCTCAAACGAGTAATAACGCGGAAGAAGCACTTTATCTATCTTCTAGAAACTCCCCTAACAAATCCAGATATTTATAAGAATGTATAAAACCCCTGAAATTAAAAAGTAGGAAAATTGTAAAACTCGACTATAGAGATCTTTTTTTTTTTTATTTTTATTTTTTTGCACCAAACAAGATGCTACATAATTACAAAAATTTACATAGCTTACAAAATTAACAAAAATATACATTATACATACTTATAAACTAAATTGAATTATACTAACAAAACATTAAATGAATTTATTACAATAATGTAATACATATGATACATATAAAAAAATAATAAATAGAAAGAATTTTATTATGTTATCATTTATGCTGAATAGGTATTTAATATTTATACGATTTAATAATTGTACAATTAGGTCATATAATTATTATTTGATACTGTACTAGGTCAGTAGTGAATTATGGATTTTTTTTTTTTGAAGGTGTATTTTGCTGGTAAAAAAATATGACTAAAACGACTGAATACAGTACAACATCTATTTATAAGTTCATTTTTAACATATTCAGTCCTATGTGTATATTCTTTTAAGAATTTAGTATGTCCGGTAGGTCTGATGTCGTCGTTGATAATAATTTTGTCTCTAATGAAGTCCGCGTCTATTTTTCCTGGTTCCTAACAGGTAAAACAAGAATAGGTAAAACAAGAAGACAACAAAGACCGGCGTGACTCCAGATTCAACATATTCAGGGATTGAAGTCTAATTTTATATGAAGGAATATTGTGGAAGTCATTGGGGTTATATTGGATTCTCAAAGCAAATAATAAAAATTGTTTTTGAACCGACTCAATTTTATTTCTTTGTACAGAAAATGCCGGATCCCAAATAATACTGCCATATTCAAAAACAGAACGAACAAGGGCGCAATAGAGCGATTTAGTTACTTCAGTATTATTGAATTCTCTGGCTCTCCTCTTAATGAAATCTAGCATTTTGCTTGCTTTAGAAATAATAGAATCATAATGAAAATTAAAATTGAGTTCACTGTCCATAATAATATCTAGATCAGTAATATGGTCAATGCGTTCTAAAGTGGAGTTTTGAAGTGAATATTCTTGAAATTCACGCTTACGTGAAAAACTGATAACATAACATTTTTTAACGTTAAGATCCAATTTATTAGTCTCGCACCAAGAATTTAGATGTTCTAATTTTAATTGGAGATAATTAGTGTCAGAAATATCCTTTACAATATGATACATTTTCAGATCATCAGCATAAATCAGATGCGGAAATGAAGATATTGAAAAGAATAGGGCCTAAATGACTTCCTTGGGGACCAAATAAACCAAATTGTCTTAGCTTATGCTCTAAGATAATGTGATCAATGCGATCAAAAGCTTTGCTGAAGTCTGTATATATCGCATCTACTTGAAACCCTCTTTCCATAAACGAAAGAATATCGGATGTAAAAATTGAAAAGTTGGTGGTCGTAGAGCGACCAGTCCTAAAGCGGTGTTGCTCATTATTTAGTAATGGGTTAACGATGGGTGCAATTATACCCGTAACTAATTTCTCAAGTAATTTAGGAATGACAGATTGAATGGCAATTCCCCTATAGTTTTCAACCGCAGTCTTATCCCCCTTTTTATGAATAGGTATGAAGTGTGAAGTTTTCCATATTGACGGGAAAAAACCAGAGGATAATGATTTGTTAAAAATCAAAGTAAGCGGATATGATAAATTGTGTCTACAGTTATGAAGAAGTATAGGTGGTATAAGGTTCGGTCCAGGTCCTTTATTGGTTTCTAAGTCACAAATACCCTGAAGTACGTTGTCTACTGAAAGATGAATATCTTTTAAAAGGGGATGACCGTTATCTATACTAGTGGGGGTAAAATTATCGGCAAAAAAATTGCAAATCCTAGAGTTAAGAGATGATGTTAACCCGTTCTTGCTCATGGAGCTCGGATATCCCGACGATTTACGTTTGCGTTCAAAAAATCTTTTCGGGTTCCCCAAAATCCAGCTGCCTATATTTTGGATATAAATATCATATGCCTCATTGGATTTTTTTTTGAATTCATTCGCCAACTCATTATATTCATTAATAAGTGAGTTATTGTCCCTGAATGCTTAATTTTATTGTGTAATTTATTTCTCCGATTATGTAATTGTCTTAAATTACGATCTAACCATTGTTCCGCCAGTCTATCCTTTTTAAGGATTCTTGGAACATGGGCGTCAATTATTCTGAACAAAATAGAGTAAAAATCGGAGACAATATCGTCTAAATTGTGCTGATGGAACATATCGTTCCAATTAATTAAGCTAAGGGCATAATTGATGCCGTTGTAGTCGGCGTTAAGAAAATCATATACAATCTCTTTATTGTAAGATTTAGAGAAGTTTGTTATTAAGTTTGTTATTAGGAAATTCGAGAACAATTGCATTATGATGAATAGAATTTTTGAAAAGGCTCTCTTCGTCTGAAGCAAGTCGGACCCATATACTGTCATAGGCATTTGAGAAAGCTAAGTCCAACCAATTACCTCTTTCATTTGGGTAACGTACCACCTGCTGCAAGTCGTTCCCATAGAACGTACTAACGAGATTAAAATCGATGTCTTCCATGATGTTGACTGGAAGAAGATGGTTATCATATTCATCGATGATAAACGATAAAGCCGACCGATTAAAATCACCTAGAACAACTATCTTATCATCCTTATGCATTTGTGAAAATATTTCGTTACCTATGGTAAAGAAATCGTTATAAGAGGATTCGTCAGAATTAAGGGGAAAGTAAACCACTCCCACACAGGTATAGATTCTACGTGAGTATATTTTGATAAATTGATGGTCGAATGTGGAAAAAACTGAAGTGGGTACCAATTGGTTTGGTAACCGATTATTGACGGCGATCAAAACGCCCCCGCCCCTGGATTGACCAGTAGTTGTATAATCATGATCTTCTCTGTATACAAACCAATTACTGTCAAGTATTTCTTCATTTTTGAAAGAATCCTTCAACCACATTTCCGTAAGAGTTAAAATATTGAAATTGCAAGATTTAGCGTCAATAAAGAGATTTTTAAGCTCTCCTCTTAAACCGCTGCAATTATCAGCGGTTACCTCTCAGGAAGGAGGAGAGTGTAATTAGAGGGGAGACTCTCACTTTCTATGAAAACTTTTATGCTGAACTGAGTCTTGCCGTCATGATGCACTGTGTTCGTCTCGTTATGTAAGTAAGCTAGGTAAAGCTTAACGTTCTTATAGACAACCCTGTCTCTAAAGCGAGACAAAATGTACGTACTGCCACCAGCTTCAACTGCCTTTTTTGTCATATTATTGTTATTGGTATTTTTATTCATATGATTGTCAGTATTATTGCTATTAATATTATTATTGCTGTCATTTTTATTACTGTCATTACTATTAGTATTATTATTGCTATTATTATTATTATTGTCATTAATATTATTACTGTAATTGTTATTATTATTGTTCTTATTGCTGGTATTGTTATTATTATCAATGTTATTATTATTATTAATATTATTATTTTGGTTGTTGTTATTGTTACTAATATTATTATTATTGTTATTATTATTATTATTACTATTATTATTATTATTATTATTATTATTATTATTATTATTATTATTATTATTATTATTATTATTGTTATTATTATTATTATTATTATTAATGTTATTATTATTATTATTATTATTATTATTATTATTATTATTAATATTATTATTATCATTATTATTATTATTATTATTATTATTATTATTATTATTATTATTATTATAATTATTATTATTATTATTATTATTCCTCTTATTGCTGCCTTTATTTTTATTAATGTTGTGATTGTTGTTCCTATTTTTATTTTTGTTGTTTTTTAAATGAATAGTACTATGTTTTTTATTAATTTTGTTAGTACTGTTATTGTTAAAATTTGTGTTTCTACTGTTTTTCTTTTTTCTACTGTTAAGTCTATTTCTATTATTACTAACAAAGTCACTGTTAGTAGAATTAGTGTCATGGTTAGGCAGTTTATTTTTAACATTAATCCTCCAGGCTATTTTCTGTGGTATCTAAAAATAATTTGGAGATCCAACAGTTAAAAATAGGCTGGGCAACTGTGGCAGGAGGCTTAGGGCCAACCAGATCGTTGGTGGTATGAGCAACGTTTAATGGTTCGCTTGGGTCAGTATCAGATTTAGTGTTTTCTTTCATCGCTTCCTTCGATACCTCAAGCAATTCGGCATGTAGGGACTTGTCCATTGTTTTGGTAATTTTCTCATCGTTGAATTTTATCAACTCGTCAAATTGAGAGCTAAGGTCCCTTATCATGCCATCGAGGTTTGCGAGACTGTCGATTTTGTTGTTGACCAAAGCGATGTCATCCTGGGCAGAAGCTAGTAAGTTATAAGAAGTGTCGTCAATACGATTGACACGTGTATCCAGAGCCGATAAGATTTTATCTATATTTTCGGCAACAATTAGCCGAACCCCGTCAATCTTGTTCTCAAGGATTGATGAGTTGAAATCCGGTGTCTGCTTTTTGACTTGACTTCTAACAATCACCTTTATTTCTTCCATGAATGTTGACACCGATTTATTCAACATTTCAAAATTACTCTCCATCTCGTTGAAGCTGACTGCGTTGTTTTTTATGCAGTCCACATTCCTGGCTATTGAACCCTGGAAGTTATTATTTATTGCATCGATCTTATGTTCCAGTTTGCAGAAATACTCGTCCAACGATTTGTTGACTGAACAACAATCCAAAATGCACTATACCAACCACGTGGAGCTCGTAGTAATGTACCATGGAAGGAATTTCTACAAAATCCCTTGCATGACATTACTTCCATGCCTTTAATACCAGCTGACGAAAATTGCCGGTGTGTACTGTAAATTTTTTTTATTTTGTTTTATTTTTTATTTTTATTTATTTGATATTTGTTATTTTATTATTATTTCTTTCTTTAATTGCGAAAGAAAAGAAAGTGTAAAGTGAATAAAATTTTTTTTATAATATTTAAAAAAAAAAATTTTTTTAATATTGTTATTGTCACAAGGTTATAAAGTTAGTTGAGTCAAAGTAAAAAATTATTAAATTAAATAAAATTAAAATAATGATTCGAGTTGAAAAACTACAGATAACTTTTACGTCTGACCACGTTGAAAACAGAAAACATCTATTATTGAATAAAGAAAATTTGTAAGGAATAGTAGGCTTTCATAAAATAATAAATAATATAAAAATTTGTAAAAAAGAACAAATTGTAAACGATTACTCTACTTGCAACTGGCCATTGATGCAGTGGTTATGGCACCGGCCCTTTAACCGAAGGGTCTCGGGTTCAAACCCCGGTCAGGTCACTATAAAAATTATATTCAAAATTATAACTGAATATACAATACTTATAAATATTATACAAGTAATTTTCATATTCTCATAATATTCGATTGTAAAAAAAAAACTAAGAAAAATATACAATAAATATTAATAAACTTAAATATTTAATATTGAGATAAGACTACGGCAGGCTACCGTAAACCTAGTTAAAAATATCTCCACAATGGACCAAGGGCATTATATCATACACTATGGTCTTCCTAGGAGTGAACAAAGGAAAAAAAACTCTACTTATCAGCCCACACAGCTTAGCGATCAATGTTATAACCTGAAGTAACAAACGAAGACACGAAGGAAATCAAATTACTGAAGTTAAAGAAGGATAACTGAGCGGATCATAAATTGTAATCCATCCATTGTAGGCGCAATAATGTTGCTATTCGTGGTGGTGTTTCTTCTAAGAAGAAATCGAGCAAAACTTGTAACATTTCTGCGGCAAATACAGAAAGCAAGGAAGGGAAAGAAAAGGGAAATTGTGAATGGCACAATTTGTAAATTTGGGTAAAAGTAGTCATATATTAATTCTTTGTTATGATACTAATAACAGATTGGCAAAACTAAAAGGTCATGTGTAATAACATAACAGAAAGTTATGCTGTTAAAAAAGAAAGGTATATAATAATATTGAACATATGATCATGTAAAGTATATAAATAGGTCAACACACTAATTGTTAATGTAGCACTCGGTTGTATACATGTAATTCACACATGTATGTGTGTATTATAGCATTATGAATTAAGGTAAAAAGAGTATTGCAATAGCAGATTGCGGTATATTTAATAAAAGGCAAATTAACAAGAAAAGGTACGATGATGGCAAGATTTGGAGGCAAAAAGGTACCACTAGTTTTAAACATTATAAGAAGCAAGGACGGTTTTTTCCAGAAGTCATTCGAAAACAAGTATTCAATCAACGAGTATCATCATAACATACATACATACATATGTACATATTTTACTAAAGTTTACCTTAAATTCAATTTCATTTAAATTATTAAATTCTAATTTCCTAAAACATTAGTGTGTGTTAAATTGTATTGAAATTTGTTAAAAAGCAATGATTTGTTTTATAAATATAAATTTTATTTAAATGAAAAAGTGTTGCTTCATACATTTATAATAATATATACAGACAATAGACATTAATTCGTAATAGTGAATATTGACCTAATTGTAAATAAATTAACTGAAATGAACAAATGAAACAATGTGTTCTTCATTGAGTAATATTTAGATTTTAAATTAAGATAAAATCAAAACTAAGAGTTTTTATGTATGATTTGTTCGACAAAAAAAGTAAATACTGCAGATCCAATAATTTGTGAAAAATTGTGTTGTGAAAAGGAGAAATTGAAGAGTTCGATAGCTGCAACATATTCAGGTGTTTCTTCCTTTTCTTAGCGGATCCCTTTAGCACGGAACACTAAATTGTTGCTTGGTCGAAGTGATATGAACCGCCGTCATTTGCATTCTCTCGGCATCTCTGTGCAGATCGAAATGCACTACATTTTTATTATTATTATCCTTCGCTATATTTCCAGGGCGGTTCGAAATGTAAATCCTATAACCCGGAAACCGAATCCTGCTTCTTAAGGTCATATGTGTTTCAGTTACGAGGCATTCGTTTACATTCTGTGAATGTAGAAAAACTTCAAGCATGTCCTTTTTATTTGCAATACCATTGCAATTCCATGTTGCTATTTTAAAATTACCTCGTGCCATCATTTACCAGGTCTTTTGGTATTCGATTTTTTCCCTTCGCTCTCTAAAATACTCAATCTCTGAGAGATTTCATCCATCATATCTAGCATGTTCTGCATCATATTTTGCATTTTATACAAAACATTCACGTCACTGGCCCTTGTTTTATTGCTTGTGCCACCGTCATCGATTTTCGTTTGGAGAACGTCCTTGTATGTTACATCTTTTGAGACTATTCTCGAGGTGAATTGCTTTGGTGGTCGTTCAGAATTCTTCTTCAAGTTGTTGTTGCTGTTCTTATTTCTACGTTTTTGTAGTTCTTTAGCTACAAGGCATCCCCTATAGTTCGTTGGGTGGGTCTCCAAGCAATTGGAACACTTTTCTGCAGTTCTCTTTGGCTTAGTACAATCTGATGTTTACCTGCGTATTTATTTCGGTTCTCTCTGGCAAAATTTTTGTGTATGCCCACACGTCTGACACCTTTTACACTGCGGAATGGTCCTATCCTTTCGAAGTGTTTCTATCCTAACTTTCATCCTGTTTATTTGATCGATTGACCTAGAGCTTAAGTCTTCTTTTATATCTTCCGGTTTACAACTGCGGTGAAGATTTCTTATCATGACTTTTATTGGTCTGGTCTGCTTGTTTTCATAGGTATGCCATTCTAGCCCAGATCCATTCATGGCCCTGGTAAGATTCCTGTAGTCTATTTCGGAATTTACAATAAGCTTAAATTGATTGTTATTCATCATTTTAACCTTATAAGTGATGTCCTTATTTTTTTATGTTGACTCTATTTGATTATAGTCAACCACATTACTTATGACTATTGGAGGCGGCCTAGAGTTTTTCGTGACATCACTTCGACTTTTAGAATCAGGAACATCCGCTTTCTCAGCGTTGATCGTCACCTGAACCACTTCCGGAGATGATTCCGCTTTTCTTTTTTTACTGGACCGCTTTTGCTTTAGGATCCAATCTGTTTCTCTGGCGAGTTCTTCCTCATCTGTTGAGTAGGCGTCCAACATTGACTTCACCTGCTTTGCTTTTGGTGCAGCGTCTTTTTTTTTATGACTTCTACCATTAGACTTATTGCTTGTAATTTGCACATATTTCTCTTTCTTTAGCTTCTCATGCTCAGCCCTCAGTTAAACCTCGTTTTTCATAGCCACACAGAGCTATACTAGTTGGCTAATTGTCAGCATTCTGATCATCACTTTTTTTGGTTTGAGCTTTACACATGTTTATATCCTTATTAGTCTGTAGAGCTTGAGTGTTAGGTAGTCCACCTTCTATATTTTTATTCTTTTCTAATTCTTTTCTAAAATCCGCACATCAGATGTGGGTGGTGAACGCCAGGTTTTCGCGTTCCTCCTGAACAGATCAATCAAATGCAATAAATGGCTCTCCCCAGAATCCGTAGAGCCGACCTCCGAAGAAGGTGGATTCTCCAACGTAATTGAATTTCCACCTGGGTTATTAAATCCTTTTGCAAAGCAAAGGTAGCATTTGTATAATTAAAGAATGCTTTAATCTCCAAGGAAGTAATACTTAACTACCCAGATTATTTCAGTACAGATTTTGAATTGACAATGGATCCTTCAAACCATGCGATCGAAGCAGTCCTATCTCCAAACACTTCGAAAACTATAAAATAAGGTTCACTCGAATAATGGTGAAAGATATAGATATGAAAATGATATCATAATTACAAATCATAAACGCGCCCGTAGAAATTCCGCAGGAAACAGGACACAAATTATCCAGATTTGTTATTTTTCTAAAATGACCAGCAAAATTAAGAATTCGTTGCAGCGTGTACAGTCTACAAAGAAAATAAGTATGATAGGCACCCAAATAAGCCTGAGATAGCAGAAGCAATATTCTCCACCTTCACGGGACATACCTTATACATCGATATTTTCTCAACGGAATCAAAATTAATCACCACTGACAGAACTCACAGAATTCCTTCAAGCGAAAATTATAAAAAGTAGATCAACTGAAGATGTTCGATTGCTTCCAAGAGATTATTGTACTACTATGGTGTACCGATATATGTGCGATAATCGATAATGAAAAGTAATTGAATTCAGCTATTAAATCATTGATCGTCATTGATCGAATCAAAGGTATAATAGCAGATGAATTAAAAATCAGTGTACACCGTAACAACATGTAAGAGCAAGTCAAACGGAAAAATTAAAATAGAATAAAAGAATTAAAATTTCAACACTTGCAGAAATTATGCGTTGGCTGAAAGAGGAAAATACAAAACGAAATTTGGAAGAATTTTATGAATGATTATAGCCATACTATTCGTTTAATTACAAAGAAAAAGCCGATCGAATTATTTCTAAGAGGGATATCAAATATTTCGCTAATATTTGGAAAGTACAGAATAACCCACATGACAGATGCTTCTTTCCAACGAAGCACTCTACACCCATATTTGCAGCAGGAAGTTCAGCAAACGTGGGATTCTTAAACGAAATCGTGCTACTTTGGATAAAGGGTGCTATAGAGGGACGTCGGATCTTTTAACCTTCTCGAAAGTGTATGCAAATGGATAGGGGGACCACCCAATCACGATGACCTCGTGATTATTAAAAGAAAACTAAAAAATCTACTATAAAATAATAATAAACACTACTTTCAAAGATAGGCTCAGCAACTTTTTTTTTTTTTTTTTATTACCGAGAGGAAGGGTGAAAAATCTCGAAAGGCACTGCCAGACGAAAAGCAGTAGTGTGGAACTTTAATCCACTAAAAAACACCCTCCTCAAAATAAACTATAAAACTAGTCGAAAACGACTAACCATTAATTTTGCTCTAACCTTTTTGATTATTTACAAGCTTTTGATCTGGCACAATAGCGTACTAAGTACTCATTGTTCCAGATAAAAAACTTTAAACTAACTCGAGAGGTCTCGTACGTTTAACAAAGTTTGTTTTTACGTCTCCTAACAAAGTTTTGATTATCAACCAATCGAGCCGCCTCGATATTGACATGGTTGGATAAACACATTTTATGATTGGCTGCTTGCTTTTTAATTTCGTCTGTGACACTTAGGATCGTGAGATCCCTGTGTATATCGGCATTACGGACATACCAAGGGGCGTTTACAATGTCCCGTAATACTCTATTTTGAAATCTTTGTATAGATTGGATATGAGTCTGCGCAGCGCAGCCCCATAACTGAATACCGTAAGCCCAGACAGGCTTAAATATTTGATTATATATCAAAACTTTGTTGTATATTGTCAATTTGGAACGCCTCCCCAAAAGCCATTCGAACTTTCTGTATTCCTCCTCGAGTTGAGATCTCTTTTTCTTTATGTGCTCCTTCCATCTGAGCCTCGCGTCGAACGTCATTCCCAAATACTTCGCTGTGTTTGCGGACGGAATCAAGACGCCATTTATTCGAACCGAAAATGAATTATCAATTTTCCTATTAGTGAAATTTACGTGTACTGATTTCACCTCGTTCAGTTTTATATTTCACCTTCTAGTCCATTTTGAGATCTCATCACTGGCCCTTTGCAATTTTTGTGTAGATTCATTTTCATTTCGTCCTATTGCGATAACTGCTGTATCGTCAGCAAATGTAGCTGTTGTCACTCCTTCCGATTCAGGAATATCACACGTGTATAGCATGTATAATATCGGGCCCAATATACTCCCCTGTGGTACCCCCGACTTGATATCCCTAAGCGAACCTTTAACTTTCAATTATAGGCTGGAGTCTTCTCAATAAAAGTTTCTCTAGCAGTTTTGAAATCATCGGCAACAATGAGATTGGTCTATAAGAAGTCGCCTTGTCTATAGGCTTGCCAGGTTTGTGCAGCATGATTATCTCTGCAACTTTCCAAATTTCAGGC
>NW_026578291.1:60000-61552 GCF_029603195.1 Condylostylus longicornis | reverse complement strand
TAATAATAATAATAATAATAATAATAATAATAATAATAATAATAATAATAATAATAATAATAATAATAATAATAATAATAATAATAATAATAATAATAATAATAATAATAATAATAATAATAATAATAATAATAATAATAATAATAATAATAATAATAATAATAATAATAATAATAATAATAATAATAATAATAATAATAATAATAATAATAATAATAATAATAATAATAATAATAATAATAATAATAATAATAATAATAATAATAATAATAATAATAATAATAATAATAATAATAATAATAATAATAATAATAATAATAATAATAATAATAATAATAATAATAATAATAATAATAATAATAATAATAATAATAATAATAATAATAATAATAATAATAATAATAATAATAATAATAATAATAATAATAATAATAATAATAATAATAATAATAATAATAATAATAATAATAATAGTATTAATAATAAAAATAATAAAAATAATAATAATAATAATAATAATAATAATAATAATAATAATAATAATAATAATAATAATAATAATAATAATAATATTAATAATAATAGTAATAATAATAATAATTATAGAAATAAAAAAAATAATAAAAATAATAATAATATTAGTTCTCTGTTAGTTCTCTGTTAGCTTATTTGAATTCTTTAGACTACTGGCCTCATTTTGTATTCTTGAGCGAGATTTGGATTTATAACTACGAAGAAAACAATTTTCCAATTCCTAATTATTCATTTGGTGCTACATGCAATAATTCATATGCTGCAGGTGGTGTTGCAGTTTACTTCAGGAACAATTTAAAGAACTGTCGCATTTTTAATTTTAATTTTAATAGCATGGATGTTATAAAGGTTTTATGCAATGTTTCTGAAGTTGAATACTGTTTCATATGTATATATAGATTACACAGGTGTGTTATTAGTGAATTTTTGGCAGAATTAGCCAACTTTTTATCAAAAGAAAATTCCAAAAATTTAATACTATTAGGTGATTTTAATATTGATATTTTGCGTCAAAGCAACGATGTTTCTGATTACTTATTTTTATTATCTTCTTATGGTTTTGACTCTTTGATTTCAGCTTCCACTCGCCCAATTTCAGGTTCTTGTATTGATCATCTTTTTGTTAGGAAACACAGAAATAATAAACACGATTTTGTTGCAGATATATTAGATATAGGAATTACGGATCATTGTATGTTGAGTTTAACTATACCGAATTGCACTGTTAATGGTAGGGTTTTTCAATCTGTTTATAATAGTAGACCTGTAATTAATTATAATCACTTGAGAAACCGGTTATTATTTGAATTTTGGTATGATGTTTTTGCTGTTGATGATCCTTCTTTGGCTTATTTACGTTTTTATGAGACTTTAAAATTTCATATAAGTAATTCTAGTAATATTATTCATAGAAGAGCACCTAGGAGACTCAAACCTTGGATGACGAATAAGCTATTGACTTTATTAAAGAAACGAAATAGCTTAAGGCTAAAAGTTAAAAAAAAATCCTACTAGACAA
>NW_026578291.1:20000-25000 GCF_029603195.1 Condylostylus longicornis | reverse complement strand
TGACTGCTTGTCTCGTTGCTCAAAACACCAAAAGCTGGCTTCAATCTGTCCACTGAGACCGAAATGTTCTTGCTTTTCATATCTAGTACGAAATGCTTGCGAAACCTTCTCACGATCGCGAAAGGACCTTCATAGGGCGGAGTAAGACCGGTTTTAACTCGGTCTACACGGACAAAAACGTGAGTGCACGTATTCAAATCTCTTGGAAAGAATTCCTTTGATTGTGTAGGAGTCCGAGTCAGAACGGTTCGAATGTTAGACATATATGATCTAATTCTTTCGACGAATGTATTTTGATCTGCCAAATCGTGTGTGGTGTCTCCGAAAAATTCACCTGGAAGTTTCAAAGTTTGCCCATACAGCATCTCCGCGGGACAATACCCCAAATCGTCTTTAACGGTGACTCTAATGCCTAGCATGATTAGCGGTAGTTCGTCACTCCAACGTGCGGAAGCACACTTGGCAAAAAGACACGATTTTAGCTGTCTATGGAACCTCTCCACCATTCCATTTGATTGGGGGTGGTAGCCTGTCGTACGAGTCCTATGAATTCCCAACATTTTGTTCAAATTTGAGAAAAGTTTAGACTCGAACTGGGATCCCTGATCCGTGGTGATTGTAGAAGGTACGCCAAAACGTGAAATGTATTGTGTAAGAAAAGTTAAAGCCACTGTTTCAGCTGACATATCCGCTATTGGATACGCCTCAGGCCAACGTGAAAATCTGCCTACGATAGTCAATATGTAGGAGAAACCGTTTGATGGCGGAAGTGGACCAACCAAATCCATATGTATATGATCAAATCTTCCTGGAGGGACCGGCATTTTATCCGTCGCTGACTTAGTATGCCTTGTAATCTTCGACTTCTGGCAACTGATGCAACTCCGGGACCATAAACCTACGTCCTTGTTCATATTTGGCCAAAAATATCGCTCAGCGATCAATTTTCTCGTTGCTCGGACTCCAGGATGGGACAAATTGTGCAATTTCTCAAAAATTTGTTGTCTAAGTGGTTCTGGTACCCAGGGCCTATTTTTGCCAGTTGAAGTTTCACAGAATAATTTCTCTTTTGATAACGGAACCTCTATGTAAGAGAACTGCAACGTGTTAGTTTTGCAGTCATCTGAAGCGTAATTCCGTAAGGTATTATCTTCTTTTTGTTTCAGGATAAAATCGCTAAGATTGAAATCCAAATTTATTGGTGAGTTTTCGAAATCACGTGAAAGATAATCAGCGACTACGTTACTTTTGCCGCTTATATGTCTAATATCGGTGCAAAATTGCGCAATATACTCCAAATGTCTAGTTTGCCTCGGACTTCGCTCAACGCGCGACTCCATTACGTGAGTTAACGGTTTATGGTCGGTATAGATGGTGAAATTTCTGCCTTCCACAAAATACCTGAAGTGTTTAACGGCCAAATAAATAGCCAACAATTCCCTGTCGAATGCAGAGTAACGAGTCTCGGCTGATGACAATTTTTTTGAAAAGAAAGAGATTGGTTTCCAGGAGCCCGAATTGTATTGTTGCAACACTGCGCCAACCGCAAAATTTGATGCATCCGCGGTAATGCTGAACGTCGCATCATCGCGTGGGTGCACTAGAAGCGATGCTGACGCTAGGGCCTCCTTTATCTTTTCGAATGAAACATTACACTCTTCAGGCCACGTGAACTCCATTTTAGAAGATTTCTTTAGTTTCTGTAAGGTTGTTAGATGCGAATAGATAGGTGTCAGTAATTCGGCGAGATTTGGGATAAACCGGTGGTAGTAATTTACCATTCCCACAAAACGCTGAGTCTGTTTGATTGATTGAGGTGGGGCGAAATCACGAATGGCACGACACCTCTCGCTGGATGGCCTAATGCCTTCACTAGTAACAGTATGACTAAGAAAATCTAGAGTCTTAACGCCTAGAACACATTTATTTGGTTTAATAGTTAGACCAAACTTTGCTAGTCTCTGGAAAACAGTCCTAACATGATTTAGGTGTTCCGAAAAATCTCTACTGGCAACTAGAATATCATCTATGCAAACGAATGCGAAATCTAATCCAAATAACATTTGGTTCATAAAACGTTGGAAAGTTTGAGCCGCGTTCCTTAAGCCGAAGCTCATGCGGGGAAATTCAAACAATCCGAATGGTGTTATAATTGCGGTTTTGTGGACATCTTCTGGAGCCACGGGTATTTGATGATATGCTCTGAACAAATCGATTTTGGAAAATATTGTGCATCCGTGTAGCCTTGCGCTGAAATCCTGTATGTGGGGTATAGGATACCTGTCAGGCACCGTTACCGCGTTCAATCTGCGGTAGTCTCCGCAGGGACGCCAATCTACAGAGTCCTTCTTCGGCACTAATTGTAATGGGAATGATACAGACGATGACGAGGGCCTACAGATCCCTAATTGTATCATGTGTTCGAATTCTTTCTTTGCGATTCTATGTTTTTCATGATTTAATCTTCTAGGTTTGGAAAATGGTAATGGACCTTCGGTAAGTATGTTATGGACAACGGAATGTTGCGATAGGTGGGCAAAATCGGGTAAAGCTGTTAGACCTGGGAATTCCTTCAAAAGTTTGTCAAAATCATTCGCCAAAGAGTAAGTTATAGGGGTTGGAGTATCCACTGACACCACCGAAGCTCTAATTGAAAGGGATGTCGCTGGGTCTATTAACTTCCTTTGCTTCAAATCAACGATCAAGCCAAATTT
Source organism: Condylostylus longicornis (assembly GCF_029603195.1). Lineage (NCBI taxonomy): Eukaryota > Metazoa > Arthropoda > Insecta > Diptera > Dolichopodidae > Condylostylus > Condylostylus longicornis. The sequence goes on along the minus strand of NW_026578291.1, from coordinate 22,286 downwards.
TTCTAAGAAATGAGCACCTAAAATTGGACGATTCACACGGGCGACGACAAAAGTATGCGTGAAATTACGACGCAAGCCTAGATTTACTGAAATTACTCTGGTTCCGTATGTATCTATTTTAGTAACGTTGGCTGCTGAAAGAAAAATATTTTTATCTTTCCCGCAATTCAAAAAGGAATTGGTGAATGGTACCACAGACAAGTCAGCCCCAGTATCGATCAAAAAATTCAAATGGTTTTCTCTGCAGGTTTGCAATTTTGTTTTGGTTGATGAGCTCCTCAGACTTTGTGGCGATCGGCGCAACTACTGATCTAGCATCCTGCATTGCATTCCAAATTTTGTCAGCGGTTTTCAATAGGGTTTGGTTATCCTGTACGTTTTAGAGCGATGTTTATTACGTGTGGAAGACGACTCAACCAAAGTTCCTTGATGAATTCCTCATCTGGTGTAGCGGCTGAAGCTGCTAGTTGCTTTAAGTGACGGGAAAACTCTGATGGTCGTCTGTCTCCTATCTCCTCGTCCGATATTAATTTCTTAATTCTTCTCTCCAAACTCATGGAATGTCTGCTAGTCAATACTTCCTTTAAATTATTATACAGGTTGTTGTCTGGGGGATCCTCCAATACATCCATGATTGACTCGGCAACATCTTGTGACAACGCTGCTACAACATAATTGTATTTACTGAGATCTGAGCTAATTCGATTTATTGCGAAAGAGGCCTCGACTTGTTTAAACCACGTACCGATCGATTTGGGTCAGTAAGCTGGGAGACGCGCGTGCATGGGTTCGATTATACCGGGTTTGGGTTTGAAGTCTGGATTCTCCTTAACCGAGCCACTATCCGAATCAGAATCTGCCATTAAAAATCTACCAGAAGAGAAGAGGACAAAAAAAAAAATATAAAGTAGCGATAAAAATGCCTAAAGATAAGTTTTTAAATGTCTATTATTAATAGCAACTATTAAAAATTAATAAAATTAATATCTTTTAAATTGACAAAAAAAAATTTTTTTCAAAAAAACAACTCACTCTAAATCTAGAGAAAAAAAAATTTTTTTTGGGTAAGTGGTCACTCTAATTCGGGATATTTTTTTTTAAATTTTTGTAAAAAAAAAAAGGTAGCTGGTCACTCTAAAATGTTGAGGTATAAGATTATTATTATCATTTAATTTCAAATAATAATAATGCGTGTATGTCAATATAATATAATAAGTTAATATGTAGAATTGTAGCAACCCAAAATTATATGATTATGTATGTATGCAAATGTGGAGAATCGCATCTACTATTTGTTATGGATACTCGTACTTGTATGCACGATTCCAATATTTTTAAAAAAAATTTTTTTCAAAAAATTGTATTTACCTGAATAAAAAAAAATTAATATAACTATATGTTGTGTTGTTGTTGTAATAACAACCCAACATAAACATATATTATTATTAGTTAATATGAAATGCAATTTTACATATGTAGTTTTATTTTAAATAAATGTGCAAGGTATTTTTAATATGATTGAAAAAGGAAAAACAAAACTAATTTTTGTAATTTATCTCTGCTTTTTTTTTTTAAATTAAGTAATATTTTAAAAACTATTAAAAACTATTTTTTTAAGAACAAAAAAAACTAATATTCAAAATTTACTTATTTTCTTTTTTTTTAAAATTGATATTTTTAAGAATGCTATTTATATTAAATGTTTATTATTTGTTTACTTAGTTTTTAGAAAGAAGAAAAAAAAAAACAAAGAATACTTATTATTTATTTAATTTTACAGAGAAAAAAAAAACTTAATTATTTATCTAATTAATTTTTTGCAATGTTTTTTTTTTTAAAACAAAAATAATCTGTATTTTAGTAAATATTACATACTGTGAAGTCTTTCTTTTACTTTCCTGTTCTTTATTTTGTGTGTTGAAGAATGCCGACGGCAAACACCTTTCTGTTGGTAGTGATGATGTCGATCTTTTATTTTGAGATGATTTTGTTTTTGATGAGTTGTAGCTTGTGAAAACCTCCTTATTTCACGCGATGCTTCATTTGTACATATTTTGCTTTTTGTACAATATACATATGTATAGTTATCTTTTGTACCACATATGAGTGATGGTACAATTACCATATATATGCTATGTGCTGTATATTCGAAAATTATTTATTATTATTTTTTTTTTTAATGAACATATGATGAGGTATAAACAATTTTGTAAATTATGCAAGGTAGGTACTAGGGTTTATTTTATAACATATTAGATTGGATTTAAGTATTTTAATTTGTAATTA
>NW_026578290.1:167500-214131 GCF_029603195.1 Condylostylus longicornis | reverse complement strand
AACAACAACAACAACAACAACAACAACAACAACAACAACAACAACAACAACAACAACAACAACAACAACAACAACAACAACAACAACAACAACAACAACAACAACTACAACAACAACAACAACAACAACAACAACAACAACAACAACAACAACAACAACAACAACAACAACAACAACAACAACAACAACAACAACAACAACAACAACAACAACAACAACAACAACAACAACAACAACAACAACAACAACAACAACAACAACAACAACAACAACAACAACAACAACAACAACAACAACAACAACAACAACAACAACAACAACAACAACAACAACAACAACAACAACAACAACAACAACAACAACAACAACAACAACAACAACAACAACAACAACAACAACAACAACAACAACAACAACAACAACAACAACAACAACAACAACAACAACAACAACAACAACAACAACAACAACAACAACAACAACAACAACAACAACAACAACAACAACAACAACAACAACAACAACAACAACAACAACAACAACAACAACAACAACAACAACAACAACAACAACAACAACAACAACAACAACAACAACAACAACAACAACAACAACAACAACAACAACAACAACAACAACAACAACAACAACAACAACAACAACAACAACAACAACAACAACAACAACAACAACAACAACAACAACAACAACAACAACAACAACAACAACAACAACAACAACAACAACAACAACAACAACAACAACAACAACAACAACAACAACAACAACAACAACAACAACAACAACAACAACAACAACAACAACAACAACAACAACAACAACAACAACAACAACAACAACAACAACAACAACAACAACAACAACAACAACAACAACAACAACAACAACAACAACAACAACAACAACAACAACAACAACAACAACAACAACAACAACAACAACAACAACAACAACAACAACAACAACAACAACAACAACAACAACAACAACAACAACAACAACAACAACAACAACAACAACAACAACAACAACAACAACAACAACAACAACAACAACAACAACAACAACAACAACAACAACAACAACAACAACAACAACAACAACAACAACAACAACAACAACAACAACAACAACAACAACAACAACAACAACAACAACAACAACAACAACAACAACAACAACAACAACAACAACAACAACAACAACAACAACAACAACAACAACAACAACAACAACAACAACAACAACAACAACAACAACAACAACAACAACAACAACAACAACAACAACAACAACAACAACAACAACAACAACAACAACAACAACAACAACAACAACAACAACAACAACAACAACAACAACAACAACAACAACAACAACAACAACAACAACAACAACAACAACAACAACAACAACAACAACAACAACAACAACAACAACAACAACAACAACAACAACAACAACAACAACAACAACAACAACAACAACAACAACAACAACAACAACAACAACAACAACAACAACAACAACAACAACAACAACAACAACAACAACAACAACAACAACAACAACAACAACAACAACAACAACAACAACAACAACAACAACAACAACAACAACAACAACAACAACAACAACAACAACAACAACAACAACAACAACAACAACAACAACAACAACAACAACAACAACAACAACAACAACAACAACAACAACAACAACAACAACAACAACAACAACAACAACAACAACAACAACAACAACAACAACAACAACAACAACAACAACAACAACAACAACAACAACAACAACAACAACAACAACAACAACAACAACAACAACAACAACAACAACAACAACAACAACAACAACAACAACAACAACAACAACAACAACAACAACAACAACAACAACAACAACAACAACAACAACAACAACAACAACAACAACAACAACAACAACAACAACAACAACAACAACAACAACAACAACAACAACAACAACAACAACAACAACAACAACAACAACAACAACAACAACAACAACAACAACAACAACAACAACAACAACAACAACAACAACAACAACAACAACAACAACAACAACAACAACAACAACAACAACAACAACAACAACAACAACAACAACAACAACAACAACAACAACAACAACAACAACAACAACAACAACAACAACAACAACAACAACAACAACAACAACAACAACAACAACAACAACAACAACAACAACAACAACAACAACAACAACAACAACAACAACAACAACAACAACAACAACAACAACAACAACAACAACAACAACAACAACAACAACAACAACAACAACAACAACAACAACAACAACAACAACAACAACAACAACAACAACAACAACAACAACAACAACAACAACAACAACAACAACAACAACAACAACAACAACAACAACAACAACAACAACAACAACAACAACAACAACAACAACAACAACAACAACAACAACAACAACAACAACAACAACAACAACAACAACAACAACAACAACAACAACAACAACAACAACAACAACAACAACAACAACAACAACAACAACAACAACAACAACAACAACAACAACAACAACAACAACAACAACAACAACAACAACAACAACAACAACAACAACAACAACAACAACAACAACAACAACAACAACAACAACAACAACAACAACAACAACAACAACAACAACAACAACAACAACAACAACAACAACAACAACAACAACAACAACAACAACAACAACAACAACAACAACAACAACAACAACAACAACAACAACAACAACAACAACAACAACAACAACAACAACAACAACAACAACAACAACAACAACAACAACAACAACAACAACAACAACAACAACAACAACAACAACAACAACAACAACAACAACAACAACAACAACAACAACAACAACAACAACAACAACAACAACAACAACAACAACAACAACAACAACAACAACAACAACAACAACAACAACAACAACAACAACAACAACAACAACAACAACAACAACAACAACAACAACAACAACAACAACAACAACAACAACAACAACAACAACAACAACAACAACAACAACAACAACAACAACAACAACAACAACAACAACAACAACAACAACAACAACAACAACAACAACAACAACAACAACAACAACAACAACAACAACAACAACAACAACAACAACAACAACAACAACAACAACAACAACAACAACAACAACAACAACAACAACAACAACAACAACAACAACAACAACAACAACAACAACAACAACAACAACAACAACAACAACAACAACAACAACAACAACAACAACAACAACAACAACAACAACAACAACAACAACAACAACAACAACAACAACAACAACAACAACAACAACAACAACAACAACAACAACAACAACAACAACAACAACAACAACAACAACAACAACAACAACAACAACAACAACAACAACAACAACAACAACAACAACAACAACAACAACAACAACAACAACAACAACAACAACAACAACAACAACAACAACAACAACAACAACAACAACAACAACAACAACAACAACAACAACAACAACAACAACAACAACAACAACAACAACAACAACAACAACAACAACAACAACAACAACAACAACAACAACAACAACAACAACAACAACAACAACAACAACAACAACAACAACAACAACAACAACAACAACAACAACAACAACAACAACAACAACAACAACAACAACAACAACAACAACAACAACAACAACAACAACAACAACAACAACAACAACAACAACAACAACAACAACAACAACAACAACAACAACAACAACAACAACAACAACAACAACAACAACAACAACAACAACAACAACAACAACAACAACAACAACAACAACAACAACAACAACAACAACAACAACAACAACAACAACAACAACAACAACAACAACAACAACAACAACAACAACAACAACAACAACAACAACAACAACAACAACAACAACAACAACAACAACAACAACAACAACAACAACAACAACAACAACAACAACAACAACAACAACAACAACAACAACAACAACAACAACAACAACAACAACAACAACAACAACAACAACAACAACAACAACAACAACAACAACAACAACAACAACAACAACAACAACAACAACAACAACAACAACAACAACAACAACAACAACAACAACAACAACAACAACAACAACAACAACAACAACAACAACAACAACAACAACAACAACAACAACAACAACAACAACAACAACAACAACAACAACAACAACAACAACAACAACAACAACAACAACAACAACAACAACAACAACAACAACAACAACAACAACAACAACAACAACAACAACAACAACAACAACAACAACAACAACAACAACAACAACAACAACAACAACAACAACAACAACAACAACAACAACAACAACAACAACAACAACAACAACAACAACAACAACAACAACAACAACAACAACAACAACAACAACAACAACAACAACAACAACAACAACAACAACAACAACAACAACAACAACAACAACAACAACAACAACAACAACAACAACAACAACAACAACAACAACAACAACAACAACAACAACAACAACAACAACAACAACAACAACAACAACAACAACAACAACAACAACAACAACAACAACAACAACAACAACAACAACAACAACAACAACAACAACAACAACAACAACAACAACAACAACAACAACAACAACAACAACAACAACAACAACAACAACAACAACAACAACAACAACAACAACAACAACAACAACAACAACAACAACAACAACAACAACAACAACAACAACAACAACAACAACAACAACAACAACAACAACAACAACAACAACAACAACAACAACAACAACAACAACAACAACAACAACAACAACAACAACAACAACAACAACAACAACAACAACAACAACAACAACAACAACAACAACAACAACAACAACAACAACAACAACAACAACAACAACAACAACAACAACAACAACAACAACAACAACAACAACAACAACAACAACAACAACAACAACAACAACAACAACAACAACAACAACAACAACAACAACAACAACAACAACAACAACAACAACAACAACAACAACAACAACAACAACAACAACAACAACAACAACAACAACAACAACAACAACAACAACAACAACAACAACAACAACAACAACAACAACAACAACAACAACAACAACAACAACAACAACAACAACAACAACAACAACAACAACAACAACAACAACAACAACAACAACAACAACAACAACAACAACAACAACAACAACAACAACAACAACAACAACAACAACAACAACAACAACAACAACAACAACAACAACAACAACAACAACAACAACAACAACAACAACAACAACAACAACAACAACAACAACAACAACAACAACAACAACAACAACAACAACAACAACAACAACAACAACAACAACAACAACAACAACAACAACAACAACAACAACAACAACAACAACAACAACAACAACAACAACAACAACAACAACAACAACAACAACAACAACAACAACAACAACAACAACAACAACAACAACAACAACAACAACAACAACAACAACAACAACAACAACAACAACAACAACAACAACAACAACAACAACAACAACAACAACAACAACAACAACAACAACAACAACAACAACAACAACAACAACAACAACAACAACAACAACAACAACAACAACAACAACAACAACAACAACAACAACAACAACAACAACAACAACAACAACAACAACAACAACAACAACAACAACAACAACAACAACAACAACAACAACAACAACAACAACAACAACAACAACAACAACAACAACAACAACAACAACAACAACAACAACAACAACAACAACAACAACAACAACAACAACAACAACAACAACAACAACAACAACAACAACAACAACAACAACAACAACAACAACAACAACAACAACAACAACAACAACAACAACAACAACAACAACAACAACAACAACAACAACAACAACAACAACAACAACAACAACAACAACAACAACAACAACAACAACAACAACAACAACAACAACAACAACAACAACAACAACAACAACAACAACAACAACAACAACAACAACAACAACAACAACAACAACAACAACAACAACAACAACAACAACAACAACAACAACAACAACAACAACAACAACAACAACAACAACAACAACAACAACAACAACAACAACAACAACAACAACAACAACAACAACAACAACAACAACAACAACAACAACAACAACAACAACAACAACAACAACAACAACAACAACAACAACAACAACAACAACAACAACAACAACAACAACAACAACAACAACAACAACAACAACAACAACAACAACAACAACAACAACAACAACAACAACAACAACAACAACAACAACAACAACAACAACAACAACAACAACAACAACAACAACAACAACAACAACAACAACAACAACAACAACAACAACAACAACAACAACAACAACAACAACAACAACAACAACAACAACAACAACAACAACAACAACAACAACAACAACAACAACAACAACAACAACAACAACAACAACAACAACAACAACAACAACAACAACAACAACAACAACAACAACAACAACAACAACAACAACAACAACAACAACAACAACAACAACAACAACAACAACAACAACAACAACAACAACAACAACAACAACAACAACAACAACAACAACAACAACAACAACAACAACAACAACAACAACAACAACAACAACAACAACAACAACAACAACAACAACAACAACAACAACAACAACAACAACAACAACAACAACAACAACAACAACAACAACAACAACAACAACAACAACAACAACAACAACAACAACAACAACAACAACAACAACAACAACAACAACAACAACAACAACAACAACAACAACAACAACAACAACAACAACAACAACAACAACAACAACAACAACAACAACAACAACAACAACAACAACAACAACAACAACAACAACAACAACAACAACAACAACAACAACAACAACAACAACAACAACAACAACAACAACAACAACAACAACAACAACAACAACAACAACAACAACAACAACAACAACAACAACAACAACAACAACAACAACAACAACAACAACAACAACAACAACAACAACAACAACAACAACAACAACAACAACAACAACAACAACAACAACAACAACAACAACAACAACAACAACAACAACAACAACAACAACAACAACAACAACAACAACAACAACAACAACAACAACAACAACAACAACAACAACAACAACAACAACAACAACAACAACAACAACAACAACAACAACAACAACAACAACAACAACAACAACAACAACAACAACAACAACAACAACAACAACAACAACAACAACAACAACAACAACAACAACAACAACAACAACAACAACAACAACAACAACAACAACAACAACAACAACAACAACAACAACAACAACAACAACAACAACAACAACAACAACAACAACAACAACAACAACAACAACAACAACAACAACAACAACAACAACAACAACAACAACAACAACAACAACAACAACAACAACAACAACAACAACAACAACAACAACAACAACAACAACAACAACAACAACAACAACAACAACAACAACAACAACAACAACAACAACAACAACAACAACAACAACAACAACAACAACAACAACAACAACAACAACAACAACAACAACAACAACAACAACAACAACAACAACAACAACAACAACAACAACAACAACAACAACAACAACAACAACAACAACAACAACAACAACAACAACAACAACAACAACAACAACAACAACAACAACAACAACAACAACAACAACAACAACAACAACAACAACAACAACAACAACAACAACAACAACAACAACAACAACAACAACAACAACAACAACAACAACAACAACAACAACAACAACAACAACAACAACAACAACAACAACAACAACAACAACAACAACAACAACAACAACAACAACAACAACAACAACAACAACAACAACAACAACAACAACAACAACAACAACAACAACAACAACAACAACAACAACAACAACAACAACAACAACAACAACAACAACAACAACAACAACAACAACAACAACAACAACAACAACAACAACAACAACAACAACAACAACAACAACAACAACAACAACAACAACAACAACAACAACAACAACAACAACAACAACAACAACAACAACAACAACAACAACAACAACAACAACAACAACAACAACAACAACAACAACAACAACAACAACAACAACAACAACAACAACAACAACAACAACAACAACAACAACAACAACAACAACAACAACAACAACAACAACAACAACAACAACAACAACAACAACAACAACAACAACAACAACAACAACAACAACAACAACAACAACAACAACAACAACAACAACAACAACAACAACAACAACAACAACAACAACAACAACAACAACAACAACAACAACAACAACAACAACAACAACAACAACAACAACAACAACAACAACAACAACAACAACAACAACAACAACAACAACAACAACAACAACAACAACAACAACAACAACAACAACAACAACAACAACAACAACAACAACAACAACAACAACAACAACAACAACAACAACAACAACAACAACAACAACAACAACAACAACAACAACAACAACAACAACAACAACAACAACAACAACAACAACAACAACAACAACAACAACAACAACAACAACAACAACAACAACAACAACAACAACAACAACAACAACAACAACAACAACAACAACAACAACAACAACAACAACAACAACAACAACAACAACAACAACAACAACAACAACAACAACAACAACAACAACAACAACAACAACAACAACAACAACAACAACAACAACAACAACAACAACAACAACAACAACAACAACAACAACAACAACAACAACAACAACAACAACAACAACAACAACAACAACAACAACAACAACAACAACAACAACAACAACAACAACAACAACAACAACAACAACAACAACAACAACAACAACAACAACAACAACAACAACAACAACAACAACAACAACAACAACAACAACAACAACAACAACAACAACAACAACAACAACAACAACAACAACAACAACAACAACAACAACAACAACAACAACAACAACAACAACAACAACAACAACAACAACAACAACAACAACAACAACAACAACAACAACAACAACAACAACAACAACAACAACAACAACAACAACAACAACAACAACAACAACAACAACAACAACAACAACAACAACAACCAACAACAACAACAACAACAACAACAACAACAACAACAACAACAACAACAACAACAACAACAACAACAACAACAACAACAACCAACAACAACAACAACAACAACAACAACAACAACAACAACAACAACAACAACCAACAACCAACAACCAACAACAACAAAAACAACAACAACCAACAACAACAACAACCAACAACCAACAACCAACAACCAACAACAACAACAACAACAACAACAACAACAACAACCAACAACAACAACAACCAACAACAACAACAACCAACAACCAACAACCAACAACCAACAACCAACAACCAACAACCAACAACAACAACCAACAACAACAACCAACAACCAACAACCAACAACAACAACAACAACAACAACCAACAACCAACAACCAACAACCAACAACCAACAACCAACAACCAACAACCAACAACCAACAACCAACAACCAACAACCAACAACCAACAACCAATAACCAACAACCAACAACCAACAACCAACAACCAACAACCAACAACCAACAACCAACAACCAACAACCAACAACCAACAACCAACAACCAACAACCAACAACCAACAACCAACAACCAACAACCAACAACCAACAACAACAACAACAACAACAACAACAACCAACAACCAACAACCAACAACCAACAACCAACAACCAACAACCAACAACCAACAACAACCAACAACAACAACAACAACTTAAGTTATAATAAAGGGTGTAGAAGTTTTATAAACAGACACACGGACAGACGGACGGATGGACGGACGGACATAGTGAAACTAATAAGCACTTTTTTTCAAAAATTTTTTGGAAAAGTGCTAAAAAATAAAGCATCTTTTTAACTCATATATTTAAAATGTCGTATTTTTTAAATTTTCTGAGAGCCTGGTAGTAAGTGTATTGGTGTTATTTGTATGTTGAAAAACAACAAAAAATCTATATTATATTTTACAAGATTTTTCCAGTTCATGAACAGGTATACATATAATCTAATAAATAACAAAAACAAAAAAATGAAAATAGCAAAAGAGAATACTGGGTAGATACATTACTCAATTGATTATACATACTGTAAAACAAAAACAAAAAATGAAAAGCGAAAAGCGAAAGAGAATAAAAAAAGAGTAGTAATATTTTTTTTGTTTTTTTGCTTTACTACCACCATAAACAAAAATAAAAAGCAAAAGGAAGCGAAATATTTTAAATGAGTTAAGAAAGAGTAAAATAATCTTTTGTTGTTGTATTTAATATGGAATGGAATTAAAAAAAATAAAACTAACAATTGTGAGAGATATTAGAACACGAATAATGTTACGTTACGTACTTATCTAGATAACGTTGTTTAGAAGGAAATTTTTCGTTCTTAATTGTTAACTAATTCTTAAATTGAATTTTAATATCTATGTAATTAACAGTGACACATATTACATCTTAAAATTTATTAAATTAAAAATATTTCCATTACTTTTATTTATCATTAGTATTCAAACCAATATGATATTTATGCATATACAAGTATATACCTGCATATGTATGCCATAACATTTACAAATTTTTCTAAACTTATTTTAAAATTGATTGCCACAATCCTGTTTTTACAACAGATAATGCTGCTTATAAGCAAACCACAGGGGCCCCTAGTAGATTTAAATGTTGTTCTTTTTTCTTATGGAAGCAACAGATTTCATAACATAAAATCTAAACCTATGGAAATAGGAAAATTATGAAACATTTAAAAACACATAAATATTTCTATTGTAATTGAAATTTATTTCGACCATAACCCGTATCCAAAAAAATGAAAAAAAAAACCTAGGAAAATAAAAAAATACCTGAAAGTTGAAATAAAATACAAATCTTTCATTTTACTTATTATACCCTGCACTTCGTGAAGTGTATATTAACTTTGGTATGGAGTTTGTAACTACTTGAAGGAGTCATTACGTTCGTTTCATTTACGTTAATTTGTGGTGGATTCACTATTTTCCGATTAGTGAAGTTTATGTGAACCGATTTGCTTCATTCAACTTCACCCTAAAATATCTAGTACACTGGCTTATTTTGTTAATTGCCTCCTGTAAATTTTTTGTCGAATCGTCAATGTTCGCTCCTATTGTCAATATTGAAGTGTCGTCAGCAAAACTGGCTATCGTAGCATTTTCTATTTGTGGCAAATCACTCGTGTAAAGCAGGTACAACGTTGGGTCCAATATACCGCCTTGAGGCACACCTGCCTTTATTTCTCTTAGCGTGCAGTATTCAGCATCTTATTTAATTCTAAATAATCTATCAGCTAAGTAAGATTTCAAAATTTCTACAAATGACGATGGTAACATTTGCCCTAACTTAAGTATAAGGCCATTGTGCCACACCTTGTCGAATGCCTGTGCTACGTCTAGAAACATAGAAGAGCAGATTTCCTTATTTTCCAAGCTTTTTTCTATAATATTAGTTATTCTATGAACCTGGTCTATTGTAGAATGGTTTCTTCTAAAACCAAATTGATTTTTCAGTGTTAGGCCCCTATTTTCTATTATTGACTTCAATCTCCTTAATAGCAGCTTCTCAAAAAGCTTAAACATCATTGGTAACAGTGAAATGGGCCTGTAATATTTCGTTTCCCTCAAGGATTTCCTGAGCTTGGCCACCATAATTACCTCCGCGACTTTCCAAGCACAAGGAGAATATCCAAAATCTATAGCTCCATTCATGATTTTCGTCAGATGTTCCAATGCCTCGTCTGGCAGCTCTCTCAGTACTTCCGCAGTAATAAAATCAAAACCTGGTGATTTTTTCAACTTCAGGGATCTTATCTTTTCCGCAATTTCTAATTGAGTAAATGGAACTATGCGGTCTGCTTCATTTGCAATAGATTCTACCAAACCCACATCTGAGGTTATTCCGTTTGGTGTGAATATGCTTTCCAAGTGATCAGCAAACAATTCGGCCTTCTCTATATTGCTCCTCGCCCAACAACCATTTGCTTTTATCAGTGGCTGAGCGTGACTAATCGGTCTCTTGTTGCTCTTTGCCGCCTTCCTCGTAGCTGACCAGTTCTTTATATAATTTTCGTATGTTGCCGATTTAAATTCTTGGATTTTTCTTTTAAGCACATTTTCTTTTAAGATTTTTTGACATTTTTGTATGGTTCCATGCAGCTCTTTGTATGATATTAATAAATCCTTTTAACTCCACATCTAATTGCTCTCTTGATTGCATATTAATATTTACGTCAATACTGTTTATTATTTCGTATCTAAAGCTCGCCCAATTTTGCTCATGCTATTTGTTAATTAATGTTTAATATGACAGCAGAGTGATCCGAATTAAAATTATAGTTATCTTCAAGGCTTAGAAAGTTTTCTGATATTTTTTTAGTTATAAAAAAGTCAATAACATCAGGAATCTTGTTAGTGTCAGTAGGCCAATAAGGAGTGCCAGTGGAGTGATAACAACAACCTAGTTTTTGAATAGTTTTTCTTAGCTTTCTTCCTCTAGTTGAGGTGATTCTAGCACCCAAATCTGTATGTTTGGCATTATAATTCCCTCCTATTAGATATCTGTGTCCATACTTGTACAGGAGATCTTTAAAAGTATTTTTCTTAATGCTGCAATTTGGCGGACAGTATACAGCACCAACACTAAAGTCCAGTTTAGTTGATTTAATTTTTATCGAAATAAGCTGAATTTCTAAACTTTCTTTCATTAGTATTGCACTACATCCTCTTTGCTGATTGCTGGGATGTACCGCTTTATAGCAATCATAGCCTTTTATTTTAAGGCTCGTATAATATGTCAAGTGAGCCTCCGACAGCAAAAAATTTCTATATTTCTCGTTTTGAGAAAGACCTCCAATTCTTGTTTCTTATTAAGAACACCATTAGCATTCCAAGTAACTATACGTACTTCATTTATGTACATCTTTTCTTAACTTCTTTGGTGTCCCCGTATACATCTCAGTGTATGCATTTTCTATTTTTAATAATCTTTTAGAGATCTTCAATTGACGAATCCCCCCCAAAATCCTAAAAATGGCCTGTTTTAACTATTTGTTGCAATGAAACCATAAGCTTTTTTGAAATTTTGCAAACGCATAATGGCAGTGGCTAGCTTCCCCTAGCGTGGTATACTATAGTTAAACTTTAGAAAAACAAAATGGCCGTTCAAATTTACCGTTATCTAAAGTCCTTTTTTTCCAAATTTTTGATGTCGTTTTTCTTCTAGACCCCAGCCTGTAGAAGCTTGAAATTTTAGCGGCTTTTAGACATTGACAAATTATTCATTTCTTTAGTAGAAAATATTTTTCCATCTCCACCCCCTCTCAAGTTATCGTCTTTTGAAATTTCTAAAATTTGAATTTTGACACGTTATATTTCCGAAACTGCAAGCTTTCTCAAATTTCTATAAACGCAAAAAGCTAACGGTAAATTCCATGACATTAAAAAATATAATTATTTTTCTTAACTCACACAATTAACCCTTAAAATTGAGCATTATGTTAACCCCACTTTATATTATTTTTGCTTTATTTCAAAGACTGCAGAAATGATTCATCCTAAATATATGCAATCCTAAAAGTACTATCGTATATGAATAAAAATATTTTTAATTGCGTGGTAGATATACATAGACTGTATCTAAAAGCAGAATTTTTACTTGTTGAATGGAAAAGTGCTACAATACAAACCATTGGTTTGACCCAACTTTATTTAAATCTACATTCTCTGCCTGTAATTTGCAGATCTCGTTTTGTAGCACCTTACAAAGACTCTCTAACTCGGTTATTCTCGAATCCTAGGTATCCAATTTACTCGCCTGTATAAGATGCCTGTTCATATTACCCTCTTGAGTTTTCATTTTTTTGTCTTCCGCAAACCTATTAGACTTTTTCTCAGAGTTATCATCCTTAACTCTGTCCTTTTTATCTGCAATCACCAATGGGGGTGATCGCATGACCCCCCATTTCCTTCTAAATGGGTCCATCAACGCCGATCTACTATGCAATAAGTAGTCTCCCCCAGAATCCATGAGACCAGTGGAAGAGTGTGGATTTTCCAGCATTACTGGATTACCACCTGGGGTATTCAATTCTTGTGTTTTGTTCATTGCATTTGTTTGTTTTATTTCGGAGTTTTCTTTTCCTAGCCTTTGAGAATAATTCCCTCTTGCAAGGCAGCACATATAATATCTGCCGTCCCTCAGGGATCAGTCGCAGACCAGAGAGCCGTTCATTGTGAGTCCGTGGCTTCTGGATTTCCATTTGGATTTTAATGAACTCTTACCACAAGCATATCTTACTGCGGATATTTCGTGGCCCCATCCGCCGGGCTATCAAAATTATATACATGCAATAATCCAAATTTTCATTTGTCTGATAGGTTTTCTAAAGTAAGGCTTTTTGTTTCAAAACTCATCGGACAGTTTCTTAAAAACGTTCCAATTGAAAAATGTGTATCAATTGACGAATCAATGTCAAATATAATGGGGGGCATTCTAACAGAAAATACATAAAATCAAAACCACCTAGATTTGGTCATAAAGCCTGGTGCATAGTTTTCAAAAATGAATATTGTTTGTATTTCGATTTGAACCAAGGGAAACACTCTGTGGCTATTGATAATTTCTCATTAAGCGGTTTCACACAATGTTAAAAAATAACTTTCTTTAAATCCACTTCACTTTTTCTTCTAATAAGTTTTTTACAAGTTCCAAATTAGTTAGCGGGCTTAAAGATGAAAATACGGGAACAATAGGAGTTACTTGTGATGCAAACAAAAGATAAGAAAAAATTCAGTAGAGCAGTCGGGTAGATTCAAATAAAAACATTGCCACTACAAAATGGAAGGATAAAAATATTGTAAAACTATTATTAAACCATTTTGGAAGAGGCCCTTTTAAGTAAAAGCTTTCACATATTTGGTGCGAAGAAAAAGCAGAACAGATATGCTATAACCATAACAGATATGCTACATACGCTGTAAAAATTATTAAAAATAAGAATTATTTTATTCTACGCGCCATTTAGTTAGTTTCGAGAAAATCGAATTTGAAAGTTTGATTAAATTTAATGAAAAAACTAGTCGAAAAATGACCCTTTTTTATTATTTAATAATAATATTGGAACATTTTTCTTTAAATTTCAAGAATGACCAAGGACACTCTAGAAGCTAGTTTAAAAGTTATAAGCACTTTTGGAAAGGAAGGTCACAGAATCGTTTTAGTCCACCTTATACATTTGTTGATTTTTTTTTTTACCTTGTATGAGGTGGCCTAAAATGAGTTGGATATGGAATACTATAAAATAAACTAAAAATTTAAAAGTTCTTTTAAAAGTCTTGCCGTGTGGCCTAAATTATTTTAAAAACTAAGAATGTGAAATAAAAACGAATTGTTCTCACTTTTTGTTTTTATTTTTTAGTTGAAATAATTTAAAAAACATATTAAACATAAAGCTTTTTTTCACAGCATTTGTTTTCGTAAACTAAAAATATTAATTAATGATAACAATTTATTTTAAAAAAATAAAAAGTAACAACTTCAGCCTTAAATATTTTTATTTTTTTTGTCCTTCTTCACTCCTAGGAGGAGTACAGGGCTACTGCATGATATCTAATCATGCCCTAGTTTCTACAGTCATAGAGAGTTAGCTAGGTAGGTGACTAGCCTACCTTATATTTTTTTTTTTTATTTATATTAAATATTTCAGTTTATTAATATTTACTGTTTATTTTTCTTAGTCTTTAGTATCGGATATTATGAATATTTGAAAATTACTTGTATAATATTTATTAGTATTGCATATTAAGTTATATAATATTGAATTTTTTATAGTGACCTGACCGGGGTTTCAACCCGAGACCCTTCGGTTAAAGGGCCGGTGCCATAACCACTGCACCAATGGCCTGCCTTAAATATAATAATAACATTTTATCTTAACAGTTAAGAACTTAAAATATTTTTTTATAAAAAATTAGTTTTGGTTTTTGTTTTTATATAATTTTGAGTAGAGCTTGAAAATAAGTTCTATCAGTCTCTGGCAGGTACTTTAATAAGTCTTTTATATCACTTATTTTTTGCTTTGTCACTTCTGTTTTGGTAGATAGAATTTGTACTTTACTTTGTAATATATTTTTTGATGTCGGCAATGCTTTCTTATTGCCTTTTTTAATTAAATTTATTGTTTGGTATTCCACTTGTTCATAACACGTTTTGTATTTTAAAATAAGTGGATACTCCTTTTCATACAACATTTTAGAAAATGACTTAAAATCGTTTGTGCACATCTGTATGATTTTCAGTTTTACTTTATCAAAATTCATAGCTTGCAGTAATTTAATTAAATGAAATGGACTATATATTTCCGAGTCATGCAAAAATCGATCTACACAAGAATGTACGCAATCCACTTCTTGAATAAGGGAATGGCCTGGCATTGAATATTTATGAAAATAATACTGAAATTTTGTTAACAAACTTGTAAGCTTGGAATGCATTTTATATGGATGTGGAATATAACAACAATTTTATAAATTTAGTTTTATATTATTCCATGTCAATATAAACTCAATTAAGCCAGGAACGTGGAATAAAATAATTCTCAACTTACTTCGAAACTTTGAATCCGGACACGTGTATGGCGGTGGATATGGATTATTATAATTACAAAAAGAAAAAAACTCATTTATCTATGGATATGGAATAAAAAAATTCAAAAATGGCGTTTGGCATAAAATTATGCTGACAAAACGGAAATATGGGTGGATATGGAATAAAATGAAATTCTGTATCTCGAAAACGGCAAGAGATAGGAAAAAACCGCTTGCAGATTTGAAAGGAGCGTGCTTGAAAACCCATTACCCTATACTCAGTTTAAAAATGTCAAAATTGGCGTATGGACTAAAATAGTTCTCAGTCGACAATATGTGTAGGGTTGACCTAATGGATTAATCTGTTTCTTGTTATGAGATTGGCATTTTTGTGGCAAGAAATGCTATGTGGCAATGGTACTTCTGAAGTACCACTGCACAATGAGAGTTTTTTTCAATTCAATTACAGTTTTATGATACTGATAACTAAATTTTTTATAATAAAATAGCTAAATGAGTTCTGCATTAAAAGCTGTAATTTGTGTGTG
Source organism: Condylostylus longicornis (assembly GCF_029603195.1). Lineage (NCBI taxonomy): Eukaryota > Metazoa > Arthropoda > Insecta > Diptera > Dolichopodidae > Condylostylus > Condylostylus longicornis. Next base: position 196,412 of record NW_026578290.1, on the reverse strand, counting down.
CAAAATGATATTGATGTGAATAATAATGAATTTATAGTTTTTTACCGACCGCATTGTGTATACAATAAGGTAGATTATGTGATGGCAACAAATTTTGCACATCGAGTTTTCAGTATGAAAGCACTTCTAAATTGTATAGGGAAGTGTAAATAAACTATTTTTAGCAACCTGTCTGTCTATCGGTATGTGCGTGCACACGTGTTTCTCAAGATTGGTTGAATCAATTTTGATAAATTTTATATGTGAGTTATTTTGGCTATGGCACGAGTTGATCAACTTTTGGGTTATATCAGGCTTCGGTAACTGGCGCTTTTAGCGGGCTACTTTTTCATTTTTACAATTTTCTGGGTATGTTAATTAAAAGATTATTAGTGTCCTTGAAATTGTGAGGTAGTGTTTAAAATGCATTTTCATAATCTTGGCAATACTTTTACTAATCTAGACAATATACATTGCCGTCGGTTATGTGCTTTCATATCAGATTTTTTTTTCTTGTTCTTTTATGTTCCTGTAAATGTTATTAAATCAATTGTTTGTAATGTAGCAATTTTCTCTTCAACAAGTGAAAATACCGCTTTTAAAAACAATCTAGATATGTAATACATCGGTAAATTACTTTCATTCACATACGCATATGTTTCAAAAATTGTATATCTTTAGGATGAGCATTGTATGCATTCTTAGAAATAAAATAAAAACAAGTAAAATCGTTTTAATCGGTATGAACCCATCGAATTATACCTCGCAACTTGATAATCTGAGTTTAAAAATTTACTTTCAAAATATCTAGTGTTAGCTTTTATTTTTGTATACCAACTACTGAAATCTGTGAAACCACTCTATAAAAACTTCACGGATAAGTCTGACCTATAACTAGGCACATGACTGCCAAGTTTCATGAATCTAACTTCATTTCGAATATTTTAAATTGGCTTTTGGGTTGTGTGGCAGCTACCCTAACCTGTCAAACCATTCTGTTCGGTTTTACGTACAAAATTTCAGCACTTTTCAATATTTCCTAAAATATGGCCAAACTACTGTTGAAGTTGTATGACTTTTATCACGTATAATGTATCATGAGCGCATACATTTGTTTTCATGAGACTTCTATTTTATAATTCCTATAATTTCTGAGATAATGCCAAATAACTTTTGGAGTTGTACGGCAGCTACCAGAAGAAAAAAAGCAATTTTAACTATTTTTAACAAACACATTGGTCCTACTAATATATTCGTTTGTGTGAAATTTCTATGGTTTTGAAATTTATAGTTTCTAAGACATAGCCAAATAACTTTTGCAGTTGTATGGCATCTACTAGGAGAAACCAAACAATTTCAGCAACTTTTATCAAACACATTGGCGTAATATATTTGCTTGTGCGTAGTTTTAAAACTATAGTTCTTATAGTTTCTGAGATATAACCAAATAACTTTTGAAGTTATGTGGCCCTACTAATATATTCGTTTGTGTGTAATTTTAAAACCATAGCTTTTATAGTTTCTTAGACATAGACAAATAAATTTAGAAGTGGTATTGCAGGTACCCGAACTAGTGCCACGTTTATAACCAAAAATAGGGTTCTGGCGTTTACTATAGAAAATCATTAGTGAAAATTTTGTGAACTTAGTTCAATTAGTTTTTGAGTTATCATTGGGACGGATGGACAGACAAAGCAGAAAAATACACTTGAGCCTATATCTCAGACCATTATTTCCTAGTGTTACAAGCCGTAAGGCAAATTCAGTATACACTTCGAACACACGTTCGTACGGGTATCAAAACCTCTTTGAGTTGCATGTCGGCTACCCGAATCCGTTGTCCGAATTGGCTTAATTACAATTACAATTGTATCCAATTTCGATAAAAAAATGTATCCAAAATTTATCCAACCTCTTAAAATAGAATTATGATACTAAGTCGTCTTATTTTTTACAAACTAATATTAATTTGTTTTATTAAACAATAAGTTTCATTATTTATAGTAAATTTTTAAAAAAATCAAATACAATTCTATTACATTCTAAATGTAAAAATTAAGGTCAGAAATTACATATGTATATGTTCTGTAGCTGTTCTTTTGTTAGTAGTTAGTTGCGTGAGTTAAGAAAAATAATTATACATTTTCATGGCATGGAAGTTATGGTTAGCATCCTGCATAGAAATTTGAAAAAACTTGCAGTTTCAGAAATATAAGAGGCCAAAATTCAAATTCTACAAATTTCGAGAGGCGATAACATGAGAGGGGATGGTGTGGAAAAAAATTTTCTTCTAACAATATAATAAATATTATGACTAAAAACTATTTAAATTTCAGGCTCCTACAACTTGAGGTCTAGAAGGAAAACGATATTAAAAATTTGAAAAGAACGAATTTTAGATAACAGTATATTTTAAGGGCCATTTTGTTTTTGTAAGTTAGCCACTACTTTTTTGCTTTTGCATAATTTATAAAATGTTTCTGATTTTGCTATGATCATTACTTGAAAATTTGCATTTTTTGGATTTTGAAGATAGGTAAAAACTACTAAAAACTAAGAAAATAAGTTTTTAGTAAAGATCTATGTACATATGAAATTCCAGCTTTCTATCTTCAAGGACTAACGGATGGACAGAGTGAAACTATTAAGTATTTTTTTTCAAAATTTTGTTGGAAAAGTGTAAAAAAATAATTTAGAAAAAGTAAATTGAAAAATGAATTCGGTATTTTTCAATTTACAGCTATTTATATTCTCAAATGGTCGTTTTCGACCTAAAGACCTAGTTCTAAAAACCCATTATTTCAAGCAGATACTTAAGTTTATTTCTTTTCAATTAATTTAAAAAAAAATACTGGATATATAGCACCCTAAAATTTTTTCTATTATGAATATAAGTGGATTAATAAAAAACAATAGCTTAAAGTAATTGGCATAATTCAATATTATTGGTTTTATATTTTTAGGTAACTTAATATTATATAGTTTGCAAAAATATACACAAAATTTATATGAACAGAGTTAATTTATAGGTAATGCAAATGTATATATAAAAAATATAAAGTTTTCAAATTATTGCTAGGTTTCACTCATTTATTTTTCTTTGGCTCGTAATGGGATTGCAGCCATTTCAATAAATAACCGACTTCTTCTGGAGTTTTTATTTGAAAATCAGCGTACGTTTTAAGGTTTGTAATTTCTGAGACTCTGAATGTTTTTCCAATCCCTTTTAAAACTTTCATAGCATCTTCATCTGTTGTATCATCCCCACAGTATATTATTTTTCTATCTTTGGCCCAATCGTCACCAAATTTCTTTTGGAGTGTCATTTTGACACCTTCACCTGCAAAAAAAAAGCAAAATTTCTTTTAAAATATCCCGTTAAAATGATAATATATGTATGTATATACGTATGTGGATACACTGTACGATCAGTACAGTATGATTATTATTAAGTAAGTGCAATGTTATCTTTATCTCCAATGTAATACTTTTAATACTTAAAAGCAATGAACATATAAATTTTTTGGAACGATGAGGATTCGGAAGCCAAACTGGAGAGTGATTTTAAATTTTTTTTTAACATATTTGCGGAGCGGATTCATGGAATTTCTTTAAATATAATATTTGAGCTCTGGTTGTTACCGAAACTAACTGGCGAGCTTTCCAGGGAATTCGGATGGCACAAAGCAAAAATCACTAAGAGCCACAGTCGAAATAAGCTTACATATAAAATTTCATTAAAATCAGTTCAGTCGAACATGAGAACGTCCACAAACAGACCGACAGACCGAAAGACCGACAAACCGACAGAGAGACAGGTTGCTAAAAATAGTTTATTTACAGTTCCCTACTATGGAGAAGTGCTCTTCCACCGAAAACTCGATATGCAAAATTTGTTGCCATCACATAACCTACATATTGTTTACACAATGCGGTCAGTAATAAAGCAAAACAAGTGATAAACGTATGGTTGTAAAATTAACAATTTATTGATTAATTTATTTTATATATCTTATTTTGTTTTGTAGAATTATAAGCGGTAATATGCCAATAAAAAATTCTCATATATTATTAACTCATACATACTTTTTTGAAAAGAATGTCAGTTTTTGTTACTGATAAGGAACAGTTTCAATTTATTTAGTCAAATTGAATTTTGCGCAATTTTCAAAAAATTTTGAAAAAAGTGCTAATTGGTTTCACTCTGCCCATCCCTTCATTTCTGGACATGTTGACAATACTTATACACCTTATAAAATATTACGAGGAAGATAAAATTTCATATGTACATAGATCTCTAAGAGAAACTACTTATTTCCGTGGAAGAAAATTTTTAACTGTTTCCCTTTATAAAAGTTATAGCCCCCCAAAACCCTAAAAATGACATTTTTAACTATTTATTGCAGTCATTTTTTAATTATTTATCATCCTGCTCGTTCGTGAAGGGTGTATTAACTTTGGTATAGAGTTTCTATCGCGACATACCATATTTCTATACCACGGGGGCAAATGTTGGTAAACGGCCTAGGGCCGGAAGCATTTTCAGCATGCTTTCGAATAAACTATCTATTCTTCAAAAAATTCGGAGGCCGATGCCGTGGATTCTGAGGTGTATCAATTATTGCAGTTATCCAGATCATCGAGGGAGAGAGCATCAACATCAACGAAGGGACAGCAGTCCTTATCAAAAAACAGCAGGGAAAAGCATTTTACAGGTAGCAAGTCATCCGAGATCTACAAGAATGAACAACAGGACAAAAAGACCAAGGATGAAGAATTTACAGGTGATTCGTTTAAAAAGAGCGACCTGGCTGCCTACGTCCACTACTGGTGCCATAAAAGCACAACAACCGGGAACATTGATTCTCGCATCGTTCTTGGTCCTCCTGATGTCAAAAAAACAGCAACAGACAAAGGACACTTCTATGGAAATAGACAGCGAAATAATTCAAAAAGGACAGTCTTAAAAAATCGAAGACTTAGAAATAATTTGCCTGTAAATAATGATCTTAGAAACAAACTAATTAGCTAATCAAAAGAAACAGAAAATATGCCAAAAAAGAATACCTCACAGATGAGAAAGAATTAGCCAAAAATCTAATGGAAAATTCAAAAGAATCCGAAAAAGAAAGGGATAGCTGGAAGCTCACCAGATATAACAACAATAAACGAAACTCCCCAGCAAATACAACTGTAAAATTTAATGTAACAATCAGTTATAACAGATGACAACATTGTTTGGTAGAAAATGAAAAAAATACTGAGTAGAGTGTCTTAGATAAAATTAGCATAAAAATAAACAACCTTGAAAAAAGGGATAGCAAGAGGTACCAGCTTATAGCGCGTAGTAGAATCAACAATGTGCGACAATATTAGCGTCTTACTTGGAACGCCAACGGCGTTCTCAATGAAAAATTAGAATTAGAAACCTTATTAAAGTTAAAAAATATAGATAAATGTCTTGTGTCAGAATGCCACAATTGCAAAGAAATGAAAATTAACAGTTACAAAATCTATATGGCAATGCAATCCGAAAATTCGTTGCAATGCGGTAGTGCGGTTATCATTAAGGAAGAAATCCAGCACTTCGAAATTTGCAAGGTTGAAAATAAGGAAATGCAACTGTAATGTAATTAAGATAATAGGGACAAAACAAAGGCTTCAAGTAGAAGCAATGTATTGCCCACCTAAGTATTCCATAAAGAAACCAATATTCAAGGAAGTAACTCAATTATTAGGGGACAGATTTATTCTTGGAGGCCATTTTAACGAATTTCACAGCGACTGGGGATTCCAGGATGACATTGAAAAGAGGCATAAGAGATAAGCCATAAGAGAAACTGTATGTGTATTTCATTCCACAGGTAAGTCAACCAACTGGCCCACAGATCTTAACATAATACTTGATTTTTTGGATTTCTTTACTAAAATTTCAACTGATTTTCAATCCGATCATTCTGCGGCAATCTTAAGAGTGAGCGAGAAGGTGTTGAAAAAAGAAAAGAAATCTTCTCTCCCTCTAACGCAACAAATTTCTATAAATGCAGAAACCATATGGTAAATGCCATGCCATTAAAATATATAATTATTATTTATAACTCATACAACTAACCCTTAAATTCGAGCAATTAATTTGACATTTTTTTTATTTTATTTCAAAGATTGCAGACTTTTATTATCCTAAACGTATACGATCTTGAAATATATTCGTATATGAATGAGAGTAATTTTAGTAATATACATAACGTAACGGGTACAACTATTGACGCTCTGAAAAATCAGTACAATTATTGTTAGTCCAAATGCTACAGAACTTTCTGAGTATTCATAATTAATAATCACAAAAATTAATTATGGATCCTACTTACTTAACATTTTCTTAATTCTTTACTTATTACCTAATAAATTTTAATTAGCTTACCGGGTATAATTCAGTGGCCTTAAACACAAACCGCCTAACTCGAGTTAAGACAAAAATGAGATATGTTTACCAGCGAATTCTCCGTTTTGAGTTTCATATGCTCATGAAATTTGGTGGTTCTACGACTGTTGTAGCCGGAGTTATTCTTGAATTCACACATGACTTAACTCGAAATGGTAACTATGTGCACTTGCACTAATCGCGTAAATCGAGTTAAGAGCAGAAAACATGTTTTTTTATGTTTTTGACAAACCACTTATTTCGAGATAGGCTATTGTTGCAAATCGAAATTAGTGATATTTTTTTTTTATTTGTATGAATTTTTACAACCGCTTATCTCGAGTTAAGCTTTTATTAATTTTGAGTTTTTTTAAATACTAACTCGACATAAGCGATTTGTGTAAAATAATAATTGTTGGTTGTTTAAACTCATCTCGAGTAAGGCGGTTATTGCAAATACAATTATATTCCAAAAGACTTCTTATGTTGAGTTAGGTTTTTATAACGCGTGAAAATAAGAACAATACATCAAAATTAAGCGTTTAGTGTTCGAAATAATACAATGATCAGTATAGAATATTTTTTAGTTTTTTATAATAAAAAATATTTTATAACGCTTAACATATTATTTTATGTGATATATAGTGTAGGTACTTTATGTCCATGATTTAAAACTTGTTCAATATAGTTAAAATTAAATCTTGCATTCAGCGACAAGAAAATAATTATATTTTTTAACTCAAAATATAAAACATCTGCAGAAGTTACCTGCATTATTAATGCTCTAATTACCCAAATATTTCACGTTTAAGTTTTAAATTTTTTTATTTAACAAATAATCTTGTAGGTCATTTCGTGATTTAACTGCGACAAATGTTTTTTTCAATTGATTGAGTTCCCATGTAAAAATGACACATTGCTAGCTACCTGGTGGTTGATTGTTTTGCCTTTGTTGTATAATTGTGTTATTAAACAAAGTGTTGTTTTATTACACCCTTGTAAAACACATGTTATTAGGAAGATCAAATTTTTGTGTTTAACAAGAGTTTTTATTCTAATTATTGTATTACAAAACAACACTTTTATTATAAACTAGTAAAGCACATTTTGTTAGGAAATTCAAATTATTATAATTTGGAAGGGTTTTCAATAAATAAAATTGAAAACCCTTCCAAATTATATACATCTGGGTATAAGAATATTTTGTTATACTTTTTATTACTCATTTCCGTGAGATCAAATTTCTTCGATTTTCAAATATTTATGATATATTTGTTATTTCCAAGGAAGTATTTTTTATAAATACAGTTTTTTATTATTGTTTTTAAAATGTGCTTATGTTGGAAATTGCTAAATTATGTAGAAATTATCCAACATAAACACTATCCACGCTTAATAATTGTACGTTAAAAATTTTGGAACTTGCTAGGAGAGCTAAAATTATTGTGGCGGATGTTAGAGGTATTGCAATATATTTTAAATTAACATAACGCATCCAAAGTGTTTTAAAGCATAGAAATTAGCGAAACTGGTCCTATAGTAAATAAACAAGTTAACGAAGTTAATACAGTTTTGACGAAAATGCAAAAGTAATTTTTCACAAACCGCCTAAGTCGAGATATGCTTTGCAAAATGCTTTTTATAAATTTTGTATAACCGCATATTTCACTTTTTTCATAATTATTAGAATACTATTAATTGTTTTACTTCCAATTATGAGTTAATCGCTTCCTTTTTTAATTATCTTTCGATCAAAAAAAAAATTGGTTCAAAAAACTTCATAACTTTTTTCAAAATTTAATTTAAAGTTTTAAATGCATTTATCTCGAAATCTCTAAAACAGACTTAAGTCGTTTGTGCTTGAAGCCACTGAATTATTATTGACCATTTTGAGCGATATTTCCCATAAATCTTCTCAATAGAGATTTATAAAATGTGAGTATGTGTATTTTATAGATTGAATTCCCTTCTTTATAATCACATGTTAAAATTTATAAAATTTTAAATCCAAATACTAAAAATTAAATACCAAAAGTTTGCGTGAACAACAAAAAGTACGATAATTGACACTCTGGTACAACCATTGACATGGGTTAATGGTTCAATTATTGACACACGGTTATAGATATTGACGTGGTATAGATGTACAATTATTGATATAAATCTCTATGAAAAAATAATATAAAATGCAATTTAAGAAAAAAAAATCTGATGTGGTCAGCACATAGCCGACCGCAATGTGTATTGTCTAGTTAAGTGAAAGTCTTACAGAATATTATAAAAATGTCTGTTAAATAATTCTTTCCAATTTTTAGGATATTAGTACGCTTATAGTTAACATACCTAGAAAAATGTAAGTTTGACTCTTAGGAGAGTTTCGCTTTGTGCTACCCGAATTTCCTGAAATGCTCGCCAGTTAGTTTCGGTAACAACCAGAACTCAAATCTCAAATTTCAAGAAATTCCATCAATTCGTTCCGTAGATATGATAAAAAATGTAAAATCGGCCCGCAGATCAGTTTCCGAGCCTTGATCTTTCCAAAAAAATCTATATGTCCATTGTTTTAATTCGAGGAAGTTAAGTAATAAATTTTAATGAAATCGGTTGATTATTTCTCTTTATATACACAAAAATGTATATTTTTGTGTATATAAAGTAGTAAACGTCCAGTTAATGACGCCTGATTTCTTCCAAAAGTTAGAAGGTTTCGCGGTCGTTCTTGTGAAGCTTATATATAAAATTTCAAGTAAATTGGTTGAATATTTTTTCCAAAATGTTCAAAAATGTAAAACAGGCCCGCTAAAGAGTGCAGTTCCCGAGGCCTGATATCTCCCAAAAGTTGATCATTCCGTGCCATGGTTGAAATAAACTTACATATAAAATTTCATCAAAATCGGTTTAGCAGAACTTGAGATACACGCGTACACACACAGACCGACAGGTTGCTAAAAATAGTTTATTTACACTTCCCTATTATGGAGAAGTGCATTCCCACCTTTCGAAAATTCGATATGCAAAATTTGTTGCCATCACATAATTTACCTATTGTATACACAATACGGTCGGTAAAAATAGCTTTGTTACAATAAATGCAATAAATACACACTTAAAATGCCTTTTATAAGATATAAAGTTTATCATTAAGTTTATAAAGTTTAAACTTTAAATTAAATTATATAAATAAAATTATTAAATTACATAAATATTATGGATTACAAATATAAATTATATTAATAAAAAAACAGAAATTTCGTTTTAGCAAATAATTTTATTTAAAAAGAAGGTGCATTATTAGTTTTATATGTATGCATTTGATATTATAATTTTACATTTGTAAGACTTAATCAAAGGTTTCCAAATCTCAATCTGACGTAACATATAGTATGTCATTTCCAGTATTGGATCAACAGTATTGGACCGGTATTGGATCAAATATCATCAAGTTCACATAGTACGATACACGCGCATAACATCAGACGCTGAGTTTAGCATAATTTTCATGAGAATTATAGTTTAGTAATTTAGTAAATTACTTTATTCTTATAATTCCCATAATAAATGCCTCAAAAGCATTTTTAACTTTATAATTTAGCCTTAACTTAATAATTGTAATATTTGCTTAATAATCAGTTATTTGCTTTAAATATCTTCAAAAATAGTAATTGAGTTCAGTTAAGTTTTGTTATTATAATTAAATACATTAACTCAATAAAACGGACACCAGTCCAGAAAAGTTTTTATAAGAAATTGAACTATAATTTCTTAACTGGCGCCGGAGTAGCAGGCACCTGAAGCTACAGAACATTATCACTGTGGAAAAATAACGAGCTAGTTACAGATCACATAAAGAAATCGTTGCCAATCGTACCGCAGTAGGCCTACCGCAATTATCAACACTCTACGCTAAAACGGATCACTACGACGTATCCAACGAAAACCAATGCGAAGCATTCTACTACTATCGTGAGTACAACTAATACCAAGAATAAAAATTCTTCATTAAACTTATACGAGTGCCCAAAAACATTTTTCGAGCTAAAAAATAGCCAATCATTATTTACAAAAAATAAAAATCGAAGCAATACAAACTGCAATGTGAGAGATGTCTCAGGCTCTCAACGCCCAACTCAACATGATCAAAGCATTGCGAACTAAAATTGAATCATTAGAAAATACAAGAAAACCAATGCAACAACCCCCTCGCTAGGATCACCAGACCCAAAGACAGAGCAGGATTTTTTATTAGTATGAAAAGAAAACTTGCCTTTATTCGGAATAAAATACTTTTTTTATTTTTTGCTAATATATTTCGTGCGCTACATACGCACTTTATCAAAGCTGATTTTCTTTTAATTAAGACAACAAACTATAAAAATTAAATTCTTTTAAAATTAGGAATATTATACCTGACTTAATATAATTATCTACCTGACTTAATCTAGAATTTGATTTTAGTTATCTATACCTATTAAAAAGGTCGTAGTCAGATATAGGTTTTCACAAATGTAATCGATTTTCATTCGACAGAAATAGTTTAAACAATTTTAAAGTATAAAGAAATTATTTTAATTAATTAAAATGAATATCAAAATTAAAACTTTATACTGACATAATTTTGTACATAATATTGACCCTCTTTAGATCGTATTACTGACACCAGTTTTTAAAGCTAAAATACTCCAAACCTGTAGTAAACTCTTAGTGTCAGAATTCGGACATTAGAAAGAAAATTCAAATTCGATTTTAATTAAATAAATACGAAAATAAAAATTTAAATATTTTAAAAATGACGACATTTATAAAAATACGGATTTTTGACGTATTACTGACACATATGTCAGTAATAGAAGCAGGGTCGAATTTTAGATGTTTCTAATACTGACAGAAATTATTTGTTAAAACTCTTATTCATTTAATGTTTTTACTCCGAATTATTTATAAAATAAGATAAAGAATAATCAAAATATTTAATTTAATATAAATACATATATTTTTAACCCTCAAATAAGTGAAAAAACAATAAAAACAAAATCGGAAAAAATAAGCAAAAAGTATAAGAAATTCTCTGATGCAACCCACTTTTGCTATGTCTTTGGAAACAAAACTGATTTATGCTCAATATTTTGCAGTTATTTCAAAACTAAATAAAAGGAAGTATTGCGATAATTTGGATTAATCTAGAAATAAAAAAATATATATATGTTGTATAGAGAAAATCTCTTAATAGTTAAAAAAAACTCGTATATGTCAGTATTACCGCCACTGTCAGTATTACCAACACATATGGATAATGGTGAAAGTGGATTGCCCATCGATACTCCCGACGTTGTTCGGTACATCTCGTTTCTGAATTCGAAGTAATTCTCCTCCAAGCAAAGTCTTGCTAATTTGTGGTATTCTCTTACTTTGTTGCTCCAATTTTTTATTTCTCCTGCTTGTGTATATAACCATACTTTCAAATATTCAAGAGCTTCGTTAACCGGAACACCTTGAAAGAGCGTTTTGACATTGATCGATACCATTAATTCATCTGGATCAATCTTTAAGCCTTTAATAGAACAGGAACGGAAATCCATTTCCCCAAATCTTTTCACGAGCCACTTCTCAATTTTTTGTATGTTGGGGCTCAGGAAGATCAAGCCGCTAATGGCGCCCCAACATACAAAATTGTGAAGTGGCTCGTGTTACTGATGGAAAGACACGACTTTAGATCAGAAGTAAACTTCTTTTTGGACACGGCTGTAAAGAACGGTTATTCCACTGAACGTATTAACAAACTCATTAGGAAGAAAAAACGAAAAAATGAACAGGAGAATATGAGCACATTATTTATACAGAACAGGATATTGGAGGAACAAAGAACAACATGGGCATCTTTAAGTTATGATCATCACTGTACAAACTTGATAAATAAACCAATAGTAAATATCAACTTAGGAGCTTGCTAAAGTCGGCTAAGGATAAATTGAAGATACATGAAAGATGCGGTGTGTATAAAATCAGTTGCAATAATTGCGATTAATTTAACATAGGACAAACGAAGAGACCCGTTACAACAAGACTTAAGGAACATTTAAGTGAAATAAAACGTGCAAGGAGAGTAGGATTTAACAGGATATTCGATTCTATGGTTTCAAAACACATTTATGAAACGGATTACACAATCGCGGAAGATAACTTAAAGGTATTAAAAGAGGTAAAAGGAAAACACAGGAGAGAAGTTCATGAAAGCATGCAGATATACAAATCAAACAAGAACGGCCTACTGAACACGGACGAAGGTAACGCGGCTACTTGGCTCTTTAAATTAATTAAGTTAAGTTTTAAACCTTAAGTTTTAAGGTTTAAAACAGGTATAAATTTAGTTTGTAACTAATAACAAAAAAAAAAATAAATAAATAATCAAATTCAAGATTAAGTCAGGTAGATAATTATGTTAAGTCAGCTATAATATTCCTAATTTTAATGGAATTTAATTTTTATTGTTTGTTGTCTTAATTAGAAGAAAATCAGCTTTGATAAAGTGCCTATGTAGCACACGAGATATATTAGCAAAAAATAAAAAAAAGTATTTTATTCCGAATAAAAGGAAGTTTGTATGAAAACCAATAAAAAGTAAGGAATTATATTTCGGAAAAATTATCAACCATTGAAAAAAAAAATTTTTTGAACAGAGCAGGACCTAAAAGATATTTACAAATTGCCAGATGCAGTGGAGAAGCTGTAAGTGTTCGATGGAAACCCGACGCAGTATATATCATTGGTTCATAGCGTCGAAAACATACTGGCAGATTACGCAATCGTAAAACACAAACTAATATATAGAGCTAATATATTACAAAACATCCACCAGAAAATCCGAAGCAAAGCGGATGGTGCTTTTTAGCACTTTTCCAAAAAATTTTTGAAAAAAAGTGCTAATTAGTTTCACTCTGTTCGTTCGTCCGTCCTTCTGTCCGTGTGTCTGTTTACAAAACGTTTACACCCTTGAAGATAGAAAGCTGAAATTTTACATGTATATAGATCTTTACTAGAAACTTATTTTCGTAGAACAAAATTTTTACCTATCTCCCTCTCTCTAAAAGTTATACCCCCACAAAACACTAAAAATGGCCTTTTTTAACTATTTGTTGCAATTAAACCATAAGCATTTTTGAAATTTTTCAAATGCAGAAATGCAATGGCTTGCTTCCTCTAGTGCGGTATACTACTGTTAAACTTTGGAACCAAAATGACCTTTTAAATTTACCGTTATTTCAAGTCTCTTTTTTCCAAATTTTTGATATTGTTTTTCTTCTAGACCCCAGCCTGTAGAAGGTAGAGGCTTTTAGACACTAATAAATGCTTCATTTCGTTATAACAAAATTTTTTTCCATGTCCACCCCCTCTCAAGTTATGGCCTCTTGAAATTTGTGAAATATGCATTTTTGACACCTTATATTTCTGAAACCGCAAGTTTTTTCAAATTTCTATAAACGCAAAAAGTTAACAGTAAATTCCATGAAATTAAAAAATATAATTATTTTTCTTAACTCACACAATTAAACCTTAAAATCGAGCATTATGTTAATCCCTCTTTATATTAATTTTCGCTTTATTTAAAATACTGCATAAATTGTTCATCCTAAATATATGCAATCCTAGAAATAGTTTCGATTGTGATTGAAAATAATTTTAATAGTGTGGTAGATATGCATAGACTGTACTTAAAAGAAGTATTTTCACTAGTTGAAGGGAAAAGTGCTACAATACAAACCATTGGTTTGACCCATTTTTATTCTTCTAAACCCCAGTCTGTAGAAGCTTGAACTTTTAGGGGCTTTTAGACATTAACAAAGAGTTCATTTCGTTAGAAGAAAATTTTTTTTCATCTCCACATATGCATATATGCATCATCATTAATATATGCAATCCCAGAAATAAGTTTGTATATGAATGAAAACAATTTTAATAGTGTGGTAAGTATACAAAGAATGTATTTAAAAGCAGTATTCTCACTTGTTGAAGGGAAAAGTGTTGCAATACAAACCATTGGTTTGACCCAACTTTATTATACATAAACTCACACAATATAGTTGACAACAGCTGGGACGAAATAAAGACATGTTTGTTCCTTCATTATGCTGATAAACGAGATATCAGGACACTGGTATGCCAATTATCTAATCGAACTCAGAAGAACCGCACAATTCACGAGTTCTATGCCAACGTCAATCATCAGCTGCCCCTGATTACCAAAAATATAAAAACCGAGAGTTACGGTATCCGCACATTACAAGCTCTAAGCGAAACATTATCGGAACACTGCTCTAGATGTGTTCATAAGAAGGCTAAGCGGAGATTTATCAAGAATGCTCATCATTCAACGGTGCCAATGCTTACGGGCAGCGTATTCTTCATGCCTCGAAATCCAGAATGCCAGTGTACGTAGTATACCGATACAAGTAAGGGCTCAAGCAAAAGAGTGGTTGCTCCAATCAATGCACTTTCGAAGAAAAAACCGTCATTCAACCAATTACAGCCAATAAGTTCTTATTGTCAACAGCCATACAATTCAGGGGAATGAATGAAAAAACACCAGCCAGGCTAAGCCAACCGAAACCGTCTGTCCAGATAGAAGTTGATCACTCAATGCAAACAAAACATGTGGATGAATATATTTAACAAGCTACATGAATCATAAGTAGCAGAGAGTCTATAGGTTAGAAACTTCCGAAGATGCAGCACAGTATGAAGAATAACCAAGAGCCATTTACGAGCACGAACCAGAGGAATCGGAATGTTAAGAAGAAGACGGGTTAAAATTTATACTCACAGCATCTCGAGCATTCCATACATAGTATACAACACAGCCGATAACAAAATGCTCAAGTTTCTTGTAGACATTAGAGCAAACCAAAATTTTATAAAACCAGAACACGCAAAGAAACCAAGGCCCACCGTACGCCCATTTACTATACGGTCAGCTGACTCAAATCATCGGTGACGATACCCTGAAACAACTGGAGGTAATCATCGATCGCAAATAAAACACGTTAAAAATATCACCGAACATACCGTTAAGAGGCAAGAAATCGATTCAAGTAAACAACATCGACACAAAAATAGGTCATCTAAGCAAAGAACCCAGAAACAAAGTCATCAGGCTGCTAAGCAAGTTACAGAATCTCTCAACGATACTCTCAACGATCAAGACACTATCGAAACTCAAGTTCGAGCAGAAATCAAAAACCAATCTAGCGACTAGCAAACCAATCTATTCGAAAATTTACCTATACCCAGTAAATATGAGGAATGTGGTGAACAACCATATTTAGAATCTGTAAGAGAATGGAATCATCAGGCCTTCAAAAAGTGCATACAACGCGCCTATTTGGATCGTCGAAAAGATAACGGACTCCACAGGAACATGAATGTACAGAATGGTCGTAGATTTCGAAAGATTCAACACTGTTACCATATCCGATGCATATCCAATACAGGATATTACTCAAACGATAGCGAGTTTAGGGAGCTTTCAATACTACACCACGGTAGATCTAACTTCCGGCTTCCAACCAAATCAAGATTGAGATAAGGATGAAGATATAATGATTGACCGCGTTGATGAATGATAATGATGACCGCGTTCTCCAAATTGAATGGTAAATTTAAAATTTTGCGCCTACCCTTTGGGCTCAAAAATGCACCCTCGATCTTCCATCAAATGATCGGTGACGTATTAGAGGAATAGATTGGGAAAATATACTATGTGTACATCGATGGTGTGATGAAGGACTGAGGACGAACATCTGAGAAACGTCGGGAAAATTTTTGATGCATTAGAGAAAGCCAATTTAAAAGTGCATTTAGATAAAGTCGAATTTGTGAAGGCAGAAACAAAATTTTTAGGCTTCATCATCACGAAGGCATGAAAACAGATCCCGAAAAAATCACAGCAGTACAAAAAATGAAGAACCAGAAAATTTGATAGAACTGAAGGGTTTCTTATGTTAGCATCATATTACAGGACGGTCATCAGAGATTTCTCACAATTGACTAACTCACTTACCAACCTTACCCGAGGAAAAAATGCCCCAGCAACGGCCAATCAATCAAGAAAAATAGCAATCACATTCAATGAAGAGGAACTCAGAGTATTCAGAGAGCTGAGACAGGCCTTATCATTAACAGAGTTATCAGTATTCTCCAATTTTGACCAACCTTTTATTCTTATGACCGATGCTTCGAACATAGCATTCAGTGCAGTGTTGCCGCAGGGCGACATAGGCAAAGATCATATGCTTCACGAGCACTGAACAAAACAGAAGTAGCATATACAACCAACGAGCGAGAACTATTAGCAATAGTCTGGGCTCTGGACAAGTTCATGTATTACTTCTATGGAGCAAAGAAAGTAAAGGTTTTAACTGGCCACCAAACTTTAACGTTCAGTATAGGCAACAGTAATAACAACGCCAAGCTTAAGAGATGGAAGTCTCGAATAGAGGAATACAATTACGAGCTATTATACAAACCAAGGGTTACTAACAAGGTTGCCGATGCACTTTCAAGACTTAAGCAGGAGCTGAACAACACAGAAACTACTGTAACAGAGCACAGCGCAGAAGAAGACAGCAGCGACTTAATACCACATTGCGAAGTTCCTCTCAACGTGTTCAAAAATCAGATTATCGTTTCGCAAGAATCAATACCTTCTCTCTACGAAAATCCTTATTTAAATTACCAACGCCATTATATTGATCTTCAGGATATCACTGGGACAAATCTGTTAGAAGAAGGAGAACACTATCACGATCAATTCTCAATGGTATTAAAATCCCCGAGAATCGAATTTAGTTGCTGCAGGACTTATATAAAAATCATGTCCAAGGATACATAGCACAACGTATAACACAACGAATCAGAATACTATTTAGGGTATCCAACTATATACAGCTTTTCAAATATACAAGTTCAAGTCACCCATCATGACTATATAGGAAGGCTTGGGACGAATATTAAATGAAAATCTAAAATTAGTTCACAGCATCGACCTCACGAATTACGTACTACAAAGATCAAAAGTGGAAGCAAATCAGTAAAATTCCAGCAAGATTACCAAAATGTAACTCACCTTCTAAATTCAACAAGCTGAAGATTTGATTAAAGAACTGTCGGAACACTATGAAATTGTTAACAGGTAACCCTGATGCAACCGATTGGTACGAAATACTTAGAAGTCATAATAATTTGATCCGGAACGAAAATGAACAATATCATATCAATCAAGCTCTAACAAATACAACAAGCATATTCTGATGCAATATAATAGAATAAATTATTCAAAGGCTCGATGAAAATTCAAAAGAAGCTAATTACCAAACGCTTTTCAACTAAACTAATACCATAAAGTAAGAAATGAAAGAAATCAGAAGAGCAGTCCAATTAGCCAAAGGAAAAATAGTGAACACCAACTTAATAAATAAAGAGGAAATCAACCAATTAATTTCTGAAATGCAAACATTACCATATATCAATGATATTGATGCAATCGAGTACGCTACACCAACAGTAGTAGTTAAAAACATTACTCTATTCTACATATTATGATTACCCAAAAACTACGGCGTCGAATATAACTATACTTAAATCAGAGCCACAACTAAAAATAATAAGCAGTTGCATGTAACATATAAAAGTCTACTAACGAACCTCAAACAAATTTTTGGCATAAGCAACGAATGCAACAAGTATAAAAACACCTTTATCTGCAAAATGGATCAAATAGAAGAATTGCATGATGACCACTGCATCACCCAAATTCTGAGAAACAGCAACAACACTTGTGAGTACGAATTCAACAGAAGGGAATCAGTCGAAGTAATTAATGAAAATACGACATTCCTCAATAATTTTAAGGAAGCAGTTAAAGCTAACAACACAATAAAAAACCTTAACGTTAACTTCGTCATAGAATTTTATAATGAAACGATTCAAATTAAAAACGAGACCTATTCCAACAAAGAATTTTAATCGTCTCAAATCATTTTACATCAAAAATGAGCGGCAACCATTCCTCAGGAAAAATTAAACTAAACCTAGATTATATGTATAACTTGCACTTAGGTAATGTCAAACAACTGAGCGAGCTCACTACAACTTCAGCGGTTAGCATAACATTCAATACCACAAAACTCCAATTTGTAAAATTAAGCTTCTGATCCACGTGGACGCGGATCCTGAAGAAAGGAAGAGTTAAGACACTATGACACACGCGCATAAGATCAGACGCTGAGTTCAGCATAATTTTCATGAGAATATTGGTTAGTAATTTACCAGTGAAAACTTTATTTTTATAATTTCCACAATAAATGCCTAACAAGCATTTTTAACTTTGTAATTTAGCTTTAACTTTGTAATTGAATATTTGCTTAATAATTTGCTTAATTATTTGCTATAAATATATTCAAAAATAGTAATTAAGTTCAGTTAAGTTTTATTATTATAGATTAATACATGAACTCAATAAAACGGACACCAGCCCAGGAAAATATTTTTTATAAGAAATTGGACTGTAATTTCTTAACTATATAAGATAAAAATTCAGTTTTTATACTTTGCACTCGCTTTGGGATGGAGTTTGTAACTACTTGAAGGAGTCGTTTCCGGTATGGATATACATATATATATATTCTTGCTCAGCGTCAAATTCTGCGTCGATTTAGACCTGTCCGTCCGCCCGTCCGTCCGATCGTACGATAACTCAAAAACGAATGCAATGGACACCGAAATTTCACAAGTTGTTTCTTTTGTGCCAAGGACGAACTCTATTGTAATTGGACTAATTCGGACAACGAGTTCGGGTAGCTACCATAAAACTCAAAGAGTCTATTTTATTATTTGAAAAACTAATAGAGGTATCAATATAAAATTTTGTATACATGTGTTCAATTATATTCTACACATTCTCTAAAAATTTTAATGGCATAGCACCGGTTCGGGTGGCTGCCATACAACTCCAAAAGCAAATTTTTTATATTTGGAAAAATAATAAAGTCAGATTCATGAAACTTGGCAGTCGTGTGTCCAATTATAGGTCAAACATTTCTGAAGTTCATATAGAATGGTTTTACAGGTTCAAGCAATTGCTATATAACAACGAAAAGTCCAGGGTATATTTAAATCGGTTTATACTGACTGAAACCGTTTTACTTGCTATTAGAAAATTGGTTTTATTTTAAATTTAAAAAAGCGTTTATAATACATGTTTAATTTTATAATGTAATTTAATTTTTAAATACAATTTATTAATAATCAATTTTAATAATGTTTGTGTTCAAACTAATTACATTAAGATTCTGAGTTGACAATTACAATAAACTTCTAGGATTAAATTATAAATCTAAGTTTTACCTAATTTATAGCAATAAATTTGCTTATTCAGCAGATTGGCCTTTATGTAATTTTCCTAAACTAAAAATTTTCACGACGAAACGCAGATAGTCAGCACGTAATTTGGATATAATTTAAGTTTAATAATTTTTATTTTCAAACAAATTACGTTAAAATTCTGAACAATCCATCAAAATAAAATTCTAAGACTACATATAAATTTAAGTTTTATCTAATCTATTACGATAAATTTGCTTATTTAGCACATTAAACTTTATGTGATTTTCCTGAACTAAAAATTGATTTAATTGAAATAAAAAACGAGACGGAGACATGTTGTCAACACTTTTATGTGGGAACATGCGTTACCGTTGAGAATTGTCACGAAGTAATATGTTCGACAGAAGCGTGTTTAAACGTATTTTAATATAAGAGTTATTTGACCCACCGTTCACTCTTCTTCTTTAGAGATCTACGTCCCGTAGATCAAAGTTTAGATAGTGGTAGATTAACCTTTTCTTTCTAAAAACGACGACCGCTACTCTGGTTAAAAATACAGTAGTTATGATGACTGAGTTCACTGATGTTGCGAAGTTGGCTGATGTTGCCAATTGTAGCTTCTTAATGTTGCTTTTGTATAAATCGTGGAGATATTGAAAATCCAGTCTTCTATTAGAATGGGTCAGATTTGCTTGGAGAAAAGCTGGTAGTACCTTTGGAGATATTACGACACTGTTAGTGTATGTAAGTCCCTTAACGTGTATTGTATCGTTAGAATATTGTAGGAGATAGTTCCCTGACAGATTTTTTATCGTGGAATTAGTTACAACATCTTCATGGAAATTGGAAAAGAAGATCGTATTCTCGGTAATTCGTTTGATTATCTCCTTGCTGTTGTTTTTAAAATTACGCCTTTTGTTGAGACCTCTAATGAGTTGTGTTACACAGGGTCCGGTTTGCAAGACTCTTAACTCCTTTTGTTTTTCAAATGGTGATATCATTTAAAGTTTCACATTTGCCTTTTACGCCATAGATTTCGTTATAAACAAGCAGTTCTTCGTACTCCAGATATACTTGACTTTTATTCGTTGTTAGTATTTGGTCGTATATATATGTCAGCCTTTGGAAGTAGAGGATGGTGAGACCATTAGTTATCACTTTTGGTTACGTATATTCGAAGTCGTTAGAATATGGAAACGAGTTAGCTTCTCTAAATATGCTAAGAATTTCGTCGCGATTAAGCAAATTTGTATACACAATCTTTTGTTTTGCAAGCTCGATAGTGCGAGAATGATTTCGTTAATTCCTTCTTTGATTATGACAAGCTTGTTAAATACCAGCTGTTCGAACCTGGAATTGCTGGTGTTACCTGATTAATGTCTGATTGTGTTGTTTCATGAGCTTGTTGGTCGCTGATATAATCTCGTTGTTTATCCTGTACTGTTGATTAATGTTATCGGCCGAGTTTGGAGTATGTTTTCCAGTCGGTGGCATCTGGTGCACCTGATAACAATTTCCAAGCTGTCCTAATGAAATAAATAAATCTTCGAGATCTTCGAGGTCCTCTTATTCTGGTCATGGAGTTCATTTGGTGATCGAGTTGACATTGCAGCAGAGGTTTGATAGTACTACAATCATTAGCATCGTTTACTAGAGGTATCAATTCTTGTATGATTTCGGCAATGTTTCTTAGGCCCCATGAAGTTGATCAGGTTAAAACTTTCATTCAGTGTGCGAACTTCTTCAAATTTCAGCGTTGCTATCGTGACTGTCAACTAAAATATTTTTAGTGAGGTAATCGTGGTATAGCATTTATATATTATGAGGAGGACTACAAAAGCGCGGATCCGCATCTCTTATTGTTCCCGTTTAAATAAACGGGTACTTATTTACAAATTTCGTGAGACAATAACTTGAGGTAGAAAAAAATTTTCTTTTAACGAGAGTTATTATTGTCTAGAAGCTGCTAAAATTTCAGACTCCTAAACATTTTGTTCTGTGGAAATAAATTTCGAGTAAAGATTTACGTATGAAATTTCAGCTTTCTATCTTCAATGTACATATATCTTAAATAGAAACTTATTTCCATAAAAGAAAATTTTTATTGCAGGGAAACCTTTGTAGCTCTTTCAAGAACTGTGTATGAGCTTTCTGTCCTTTTCGGGGCGGAAATTATAAGCAAAACAGTTTGAGCAAGCAGCAATTTTGTGAAAATTTGTAAGCATTCCCGTATTTCGGAAACCATCGAAATTTGACGACTAATTCCAAAGAAAAATTTTATCCATTTTTGACGAACTAAACAATGATATATAATAAGTACCCTGAATAAAATATTATATTATATTATATCTATATTATATTTTACAAGATTTTTCCAGTTCATGAACAGGTATACATATAATCTAATAAATAACAAAAACAAAAAAATGAAAATAGCAAAAGAGAATATTGGGTAGATACATTACTCAATTGATTATACATACTGTAAAACAAAAACAAAAAATGAAAAGCGAAAAGCGAAAGAGAATAAAAAAAGAGTAGTAATATTTTTTTTGTTTTTTTGCTTTACTGCCATAAACAAAAATAAAAAGCAAAAGGAAGCGAAATATTTTAAATGAGTTAAGTAAGAGAAAAATAATTTTTTGTTGTTGTATTTAACATGGAATGGAATTAAAAAAAATAAAACTAAAAATTGTGAGAGATATAAGAATACGAATAACGTTACGTTACGTACTAAGGCAATTATTCTTCGTGTGCTTGCGAAATTTCAATTGAGTAAGTAGCCAAGCCAGGTCTGTATAAAGAAAAGAGGCATTGAGATTTTATTAATTCACATTCACTTTGGTTTTAAAGTTTAACGTGAAAGGTACTATCTCCTTTCATTTTTATTATTATTATTATTGTTATTATTATTATTATTTTTATTATTATTATTATTGTTATTATTATTATCATTATTATTAATATTATTATTATTATTATTGTTATTATTATTATTATTTTTATTATTATTATTATTGTTATTATTATTATTATTATTATTATTATTATAATTATTATTATTATTATTGTTATTATTATTATTATTATTTTTATTATTATTATTTTTATTATTATTATTATTATTGTTATTTTTATTTTTATTATTATTATTATTATTATTTTTATTATTATTATTATTATTCTTATTATTATTATTATTTTTATTATTTTTATTATTATTATTATTATTATTATTATTATTATTTTTATTATTATTATTGTTATTATTATTTTTATTATTATTATTATTATTATTATTATTATTATTATTATTATTTTTATTATTATTATTATTGCTATTATTATTATTATTATTTTTATTATTTTTATTATTATTATTATTATTATTATTATTATTGTTATTATTAATTTTATTATTAATATTATTATTATTTTTATTATTATTATTGTTATTATTATTATTACTTTCCTTTTAGTTTTGTTCGGCATCAGTTCCCCATCCGTCTTGCATATGCCATGACTATAAATAAGTCCCAAGGGCAAACTTTTGAAAAGGTTGGCCTCTATCTCCCCCAGCCGTGCTTTTCGCATGGGCAATTATACACAGCATGTTCAAGAGCCATAGACTCCAATTCTTTAAAAATTCAAGTCAAAGATACGGTTCGCCAGGGAAAAATCGATGATGAAAATATTTTAACAGATAACGTTGTTTATAAGGAAATTTTTCGTTCTTAATTGTTAACTAATTCTTAAATTGAATTTTAATCATATCTATGTAATTAACAGTGACACATATTACATCTTAAAATTTATTAAATTAAAAATATTTCCATTACTTTTATTTATCATTAGTCTTCAAACCAATATGATATTTATGCATATACAAGTATATACCTGCATATGTATGCCATAATATGTACAAATTTTTCTAAACTTATTTTAAAATTGATTGCCACAATCCTGTTTTTACAACAGATAATGCTGCTTATAAGCAAACCACAGGGGCCCCTAGTATGTATTATATTATACAAAAAAAATCCGATGGTAATACCACCGTGTATTATCGCTTATGTTCTTTGACCTCGGAAAATTAACAAAAAAAAAAAGAGAAAAAAAAATTATTCCCAATTCCTCTAATATTTAAGGTATATTATATGTTATTTCATATTAACTGTTAACAGATTTGCTTTTGTTAATTTTAGTTTTATGTTATATTAATCTTCTCATAAAGTTCAATAAGCCTGTTACGCAGCAGAAGGGATTACATACATTTAGGTGTGATTTATTCCTAATACCCTTATAATGTTGTTATAAGTTTTCTGCAAAATAAATGACGTCAGCAATAATATATATCTTGTTTCGTGTATGAATCAAAATAACGCATCGGAAATAAAGTAATACCAGAGACCATCTATCGTCGGTCCAATACTGATGTGGTCCATACGCCAATTTGGGATTTTTGAAGTTAGCAATACCTTTGTAGGTTTTCGAAGACTCTTGTATTTCCTAAGTTATAGAATTGATCTATATCGTATTATGCAACTTTGATCTATATCGATAATTTTTACTAAATATAAATGCATTATGGTCCATATCCAAAACCGATGTAAAAATGAATAACATTTTTCCGAAAAAAATTTTTTGATACTAAAATAAACCATATTCATGAACTTTTAGCAACTTTTTATTGACATATGTACGCGTTTCTAAAAAATTGAAATATACTAATTGCGTGTGAAAGTGTTAGGACGTGTTTGCGTACAAAAATTCTAGATTTTTTTACATAATTTTTCGTGATGAAAGAAAATGTTAATTGATGAAAAACAAAAAAATGCATTAAACACCTACAAAATATTAAATAAAATGAACTTTGGAAAATTAGAATTTTCAAAAGTTCAATATTTCACATCGGATTTTATAAAAAAAAAATAAATTTTTTGTGAAAATAACATCCATGGACAACTTTGCTCGTTAGATTAAATTTATAAAACTGGTAGCTTGTCAGAAAAAGTTAGTTTATTTTTCTTTAATAAAATCGGATTTTTCAGCTGGTACGAAAATGTTTCGAAAGTCATTTACTTTTCATTTTAAAATAGAAGAAAGTCAACACCTTTAAAAAATGCGCCTTCAATATGTTAGTATAAATTTAATAAAATTACATTACTCTTCTTACTTATAGAATCATTATTTAGACGTTTTGGTTTGATCCCCAATGGTCAAGATGTGATAAAAAAACTTCTGGAAGGCTTGAACTTCGATTAGAACGATTACGACTAGCTTTATTTCCATAAAAAAAAGTAAAATTTAACATGAAATTCCTTTCCAACTTTAAAAGGAAAAAATTCGCCATCAAAAATTGATGTACTCATAACTTTCATGGTAAAATTTTTTCCATTTTCCATTACGAAAACTTAAATCTACATCAGCAAACAAAAAAAAGATTTTTGAAGCAATGGGGAGGACCCGTGATCAAAGAATACAATTTATGTCCTTGAAAACAACATTGAGAACAGTAGTCGACATCTTCTTATTAAGAAGATTTTATAAAATTCAGTGAAGTTAAAAACATTGATTTTGAGGAAAAGTATATGCCGTTAATTGCAGCTATTAAAAAAAAAAGAAATTATCAAGGATATACCAAATGGTAAAATCATTGATAACATAAATATTTCACATTTTAATAAATTCAAATTCACTTAGATTTTATAAAATCTCTGCTCAGTTTATCAAAATTATTAGCTACGCAAGGTATTGAAATATTGAATTTTTTATTTCAAATAAGAGGCAATATTCTTTTAATATACCCAAAAGAATTTTTTAATATTTTGGAAAAGTATCAACATTTTCAATAAAAAATACTTTTGAACCTTAATTTTTTCTTTATTTTATTACATACGTGGATCCTTTTATTTTTTGTCAAATTGTGTCTATATCCCGTATATACAAATATTTTGATCCACGTCATACAAACTGCAAAATTTTGATGTGAAAAAAAAGATATGGACTAAAAATTCATTTATGATAATATATTTTCTTGTAATAAATTCATAAGAATTCAAAACTTTTGCTTTAATTGTTTTGTTTTATTTTTTTTTTCATGAATGTAATGACAATTTTTTCTTCCTTGGATATACATATAAGTATATGTATGTGCATATGTATATGTTTCTTCTACTCTTCTTTGAATTCTTCTTTAATATTAATAAAGTTGGGTCAAACCAATGGTTTGTATTGCAGCACTTTTCCCTTAAACAAGTGAAAATTCTGCTTTTAAATACAGTCTATGCATACCTATCACGCTATTAAAATTATTTTCATTCATATTTAACTATTTCTAGGATTGCATATATTTAGGATGATGCATTCATGCAGTCTTTGAAATAAAGCAAAAATTAATATAAAGAGGAGTTAACATAATGATCGATTTTAAGGGTTAATTGTGTGAGTTAAGAAAAATAATTATATTTTTTAATGTCACGGAATTTACCGCTAACTTTTTATGTTTATAGAAATTTGAAAGCGTTTGCGGTTTTGGAAATATAAGGCGCCAAAAATTCAAATTTTACAAATTTCAAGAGGCGATAACTTGGTAGGGGGTGGAGATGGAAAAAAATGTTCTTCTAACGAAATGAACTATTTGTTAATGTCTATAAGCCCCTAAAATTTCAAGCTTCTACAGGCTGGGGTCTAGAAGAAAAACGAAATCAAAAATTTGAAAAAAAAGACTTTAGATAACGGTAAATTTGAACGGCCATTTTGTTTTTCTAAAGTTTAACAAAAGTATATCGCGCTAGGGGAAGCAAGCCGCTGCCATTATGCGTTTGCAAAATTTCAAAAATGCTTATGGTTTCATTGCAGCAAATAGTTAAAAAGGCCATTTTTAGGGTTTTGGGGGGTATAACTTCTAAAGGGGGTGCGATAGGTAAAAATTTTGTTCTACGGAAATAAGTTTCTAGTACAGATCTATGTACAAACAAAATTTCAGCTTTCTATCTTCAAGGGTGTAGAAGTTTTGTAAACAGACACACGGACAGACGGACGGACGGACGGACGGACGGACGGACGGACGGACGGACGGACGGACGGACGGACGGACGGACGGACGGACGGACGGACGGTCGGACGGGCGGACGGACGGACGGACGGTCGGACGGACGGACAGAGTGAAACTAATAAGCACTTTTTTCAAAAATTTTTTGGAAAAGTGCTAAAAATTATATTACAATTTTGTTAGAAAAAAATAAAAATCAACAATTGTTAAAAATTTATAAACACCCTAGTTGATTACATCTATAAACACGTAGATGTTTATAAAATTATTTTTATTTTGTCCAAGATAGACAATTTATTACAATATATTATAACTAAAAGCTCCAAGTGCGAATCCCACCAATTTTTTGAAAGCAGTAAAACAAAAATAAAACGTTTAAGCTTCATCACTTTAAAAAATATAAAAAATAGATACTTTGAGTCCCATCATGTAACCCTTGAGCAAATCTAAAAAGTTTCGTATAGTCCGTACTCACCTGTGAGTGACTATTATTATTATTATCATTATTATTATTATTATTATTATTATTATTATTACCGACCGCATTGTGTATACAATAGGTAAGTTATGTGAGGGAAACAAATTTTGCAGATCGAGTTTTCGGTGGGAATGCACTTCTCCATAGTAGTGAAGTGTAAGTAAACTATTTTTAGCAACCTGTCGGTCCGTTGCACGCGTGTATCTCAAGTTCTGCTGAACCGATTTTGATGACATTTAATATGTAAGTTTATTTCCACCATGGCACGGATTGATCAACTTTTGGGATATATCAGGCCTCCGGAACTGCACTTTTTAGCGGGCCTGTTTTACATTTTTGAATATTTTGAAGAAAATATTCAACCGATTTTCTTGAAATTTCATATACAAGCTTTGCTCGACCTTCCCCAAAAATTCCTAACTTTTGGAAGAAATCAGGTGTCAGCAACTGGACGTTTACTACGGGCCAAATATACATTTTTCTGTATATAAAGAGAATTAATCAACCGATTTCATTGAAATTTAATATTTAAATTCCTCGTATTAAAACAATGAACATACAAGTCTTTTTGGAACGATCACGGCTCGAAAACTGATTTGCGGGACGATTTTACATTTTTCACTATTTTGAAGAATCTTCTTCTTCTGCTGCATATCCACTGCTGGATATAAGCGTGTACCTTTGATGAGTTAGCGAATGCTGGCAACAATATTAGCGTACTCCTCACGATTTGATGCTATATGAACTAAATTTCCAATTGTTCTTATATTTGTCCAGTTTCTAATATTTCGTAACCAGGACATTTGCTTTCTTCCCACTCCTCGTTTGCCTTCAATTCTTCCTTGGATAATTAATTGCAGAAGTTCGTATTTCTGGCCCCTAATTACATGACCAAAATATGCGGCTTTTTGTTTTTTGATTGTCAGCAGTAGTTCTCTTTGTTTCCTTAGTCTGTTCAATACTTCAGAATTTGAGACTCTTTCTGTCCACGATATTTTTAGCATGCGCCTGTATACCCACATTTCAAATGCTTCAATTTTGTTCATGCTTGATACTTTCAGAGTCCATGTTTCAGCACCGTACATGAGAACTGACCATATGTAGCATCTCATAAAACGCAATCTCAATTCGATGTTAATACTTCGATTGGTCAATACTTTTTGATAATTCAAAGAGGCGCCCCTCGCCATTTCTATACGACGTTTTATTTCTTTTTCAGAATCCCAGCCTTCGTGTAACATCGATCCGAGATATATGAAGTTGTTTACACGTTCTATGGGTTCATTGTCGATGTAGATGGAAGCGTTCGTATATGGTATGTTGTGTTTAGTTACAATCATGTATTTGGTTTTTTTGTTGTTCATGTTTAAACCAAATTTTTTGCTGTGGTGATTTACCTTGTTCATTAGGTGTTGTAAATCTTCGATACTGTCTGCAATTATGGTGGTATCGTCGGCGTATCGAATATTGTTAATAAATGTGCCGTTGACTTTTATTCCTCTATTTTCTTCAGCTATTGATTCTTGAAATATTTTTTCTGAATAGATATTAAATAGCAGTGGTGATAGAATGCATCCTTGGCGAACACCCCTGTGAATGTGAAGAT
>NW_026578290.1:135000-137500 GCF_029603195.1 Condylostylus longicornis | reverse complement strand
AATCAAAACACCAGGGAGTGGATAACCAGTGTCTGCAGGAAGATAAAGTCTTGGGACGGTTGCGATGTCGTGGTACTGGATGGCGACGACATCCCCAAACAGCATGTTTGCGTCACCTACGTACCAAAGGACGAGACAACCGTCACTCTCTCCAGGGACAAATTTCTAAGTAGGATAGGGAAGCAAAATCCCAGCCTCAAGATAAGTTCCTGGAGGGTGCTGAGGATGGATAAGGAAAAGGACGGGGGCTGCTCCATCACCTTTTCCGTGGATGATTCCGGATTGGAAGATCTACGGAAAGCGGAGCTCCGATTTTTCCTGAATTTCTTCCGTGTTACCGTTCGGGTTAAAGGAAGAAAATCCTCTCAAAGTGCTGGCGGCAGGGCAGGACAAAATAAAAAACCAGTGCCCACCGCGACAACGACGAGCACTTCAGGCCAACCAAAAGAGCCAAAACTCATTGGAAAGTCTGAAGTCGCTCCGAAAATGGCGGCAAGGGAAACGGAAGGACCATCGACCAGCACGCCAAATACAAGCGTTCCGGGGGAACCAAAAGGGTTCAAGCCCGTTGGGAAGCCCGGAAATGCTTCGGTATTTGCTGTTGGAGGGGCTAGCGTGGCACCTGGGGCGGCAAAAGAGGCTGTGGCAGGGCAGGCGCCCACCAAGATGTGTAAAAAGGCGAAAATGGGAGGTAAGGCTCATGTAAAGCCTTTGTCTAAAGGGCCAAAGCCCATAGACAAGAGCCGGAGGAAATAATATGGCTGTGAGGTGCATCCAAATAAGTCTACAGCATGCTAGGGCATCTACTGATGTTCTGGCTCATAGATTTATGAAGGATCACCTCGATATCGCCCTTATCCAAGAGCCTTACATAGTGAAGGATCAGGTTAAGGGCCTAACAGGTGAGCTATTGTATGATAATACAACTGGGGGCAGGCCTAGGGCTTGCATCTTGTTTAGTAAAAAGCTAACGTATTTTCCCATTCCAGATTACTGTTCTAAGGATCAGGTAGCTGCGTTGGTGAAGGTGAAGTCCTGCGGGGGCTGGACAGAGTTCATTGTGTGCTCATCCTACCTCCCGGGGGACTGTGCCCACCCGGACGAGCAACTGAAGGATCTAGTGGACTTTTGTGGAAGGAGGAACTTCCAACTTATAATAGGAAGTGACGCCAATGCCCACCACACCGTCTGGGGAAGCAGCAATATAAACAAAAGAGGTGAGTGCCTACTTGAATTTATATATAGCAATAAATTAATGATTATGAATGAAGGCAATAGGCCGACATTCATAAATGCAATTAGGGAAGAGGTCCTTGACATCACCCTTCGCACTGAATTTATCGGCAGTAGGGTTGGTGGATGGCATGTCTCAAATGAGACATCCATGTCCGATCATAGGCAGATTAGGTTTGATATCATGGTCTCCGGGGGCCTGGCAGAAGAAATTTATCGGGTGCCCCAATCCACAGATTGGAGTCAATTCGAAACGCTCCTCATGGATGGGATTAGATCCGTTCCTGCTTCTGTCAGAACGGTGATGGATATCGAACTGGCCAGCGAGGCCCTGACGGCGGCTATTACTAATGCCTATCACGGGAGCTGCCGTGCTAAGCCGAGGCGGAGCAATAGGAAGTGCCCGTGGTGGAATGAGGAGCTTTCAAGGCTTAGACTAAAGACCAGGAAGCTATTCAATAGGGCCAAAGCGTCAGGTTCGTGGAAGAGTCGTGAAGGGCGTTCTGCGTCCTGATGGCTCCATGACTAAGAACGGAAGGCAGACGTTGGAGCTTATGGCGTCAACGCACTTTCCTGACTCGGAGATTCTTCGGAATCACTCAAGTGCGGTCATCGAACCGGAGCACCCTGGCCCAGGAGGGATGACTGGCAACGATCCCGTCTAGTCTTCACGATGGGCAGGATTAAATGGGCTGTTTTCTCTTTCAGGCCCTTCAAATCTCCAGGTGATGACGGGATATATCCTGCATTTTTGCAGAGGGGTTTCCAAAATATCGCTAGAGCACTGTTGGGAATTTTTCGCGCCAGCTATGCGTGGGGTTACATCCCTCAGGCATGGAGGGTGGCTAAAGTGACGTATATTCCGAAGGTGGGTAAGCGACCAGGCAACCACCCAAGGTCTTTCCGTCCAATCAGCCTTACTTCTTTTCTATTGAAAGCAATGGAAAAAGTGATTGATAGATTTATACGGGACGGTGCACTGGGAAGCAATCCCTTGCATGAATCTCAATACGCCTATCAGTCGGGAAGGTCTACTGTACTCGCTCTGCAGGGTCTGGTGGGGGTCCTTGAAAACTCACTGGAAGTGCGGGAGGTAGCAGTTGGCTGCTTCCTTGATATAGAGGCAGCTTTTGATAACACCCCATATCATGTCATCTGTGAGTCGTTGCACAAACGAGGGATTGATGCGACGACTAGCAGATGGGTCAATCGGATGCTACAGGATAGGATTATTAAGTCCACCATAGCTGGCGATATACTCTTTATC